>NC_043703.1:59781340-59787610 GCF_006229205.1 Suricata suricatta | reverse complement strand
TGCCTGTAGGCCATCTGGATGTCCTCTTTGGAGAAGTGTCTGTTCATGTCTTCTGCCCCATTTCTTCACTGGGTTATTTGTTTTGTGGGTGTGAAGTTTGGTGAGTTCCTTGTAGATTATAGATACTAGCCCTTTATCTGATTTGTCATTTGCAACTATCTTTTCCCATTCTGTCGGTGGCCTATTCGTTTTCTTGATTGTCTCCTTTGCAGTGCAAAAGCTTTTTATCTTGATGAAGTCCCAAGAGTTCAGTTTTACTTTCATTTCCCTTGCCTTTGGGGATGCGTCGAGTAGGAAATTGCTGTGGTGGAGGTCTAGGAGGTTTTTTCCTACTTTCTCCTCGAGGGTTTTGATGGTTTCCTGTCTCGCATTCAGGTCCTTGAGCCATTTTGAGTTGATTTTTGTGTATGGTGCAAGAAAGTGGTCTAGTTTCATTTTTCTGCATGTTGCTGTCCAGTTCTCCCAGCACCACCTGCTAAAGAGGCAGTCTTTTTTCCATCAGATACTCTTTCCTGCTTTGTCAAAAATTAATTGGCTGTACATTTGTGGGCCCAGTTCTGGGTTCTCTATTCTATCCCATTGGTCTATGTGTCTGTTTTTGTGCCAATAACAGGTATTTTTTTTAAAGAATTAAATAAAAGAACTAAAATGTTATCTTAAGGGAATCATAAGTTATTTTAAGTAAAATGTTATTTTAAGCGCATGACTAATAGTTTTGAAATGTGTGAAGATCAGAATATGTAATATGCTGTATGTATTACAAAGTATAATATTTTTTAGTAATGGCTGCAGCAAATATGTCTACCCGCAGCAGGTCTGAATAAAAATATGTACCATCACTGGACATCCAAATAATTTGTCAAAAAACAGAGTCTAATTGCCAAGATATTACTTTCTGTAATCAATGCCAAATATACTTTTGGCTCAAATCTCAGGACTAATCAATGCTTTACTTCCTAGGTTAATAGGAAGACATAAAATGTATTGCTCTTTTTAAAACTTGAGATGTAATCGACATAACATTATATTAGTTTCAGGTGTACAACCTAAGATCAATATTTGTATATACTGCGATGAGTGGCTTTATACAGTTAACAGTTTCTAATCATCATCTCTGTGCTAAAATGTTAAATGACCTTTTTCTGTATTTAAATTCACAAATTTTCAGCCTGAACATTATTCAGACCAATAAGACGCAGATAGCAAATAATAAGCAAAAATAGAGAGCAAATATGACATATAAAAAACCCAGTTTCACTAGCCCCCAAAAAGGTGCTCACAAGAAACAAACTGGTTTAAAAATTATGCTTTTAAAAGATTTTTTTAAATTTAGATGGCAAATAATTATGTAACAAATCATACTCTTTAATGTCAAATAAAAGTATTAGCCTTATCAAAAAGTAAGTTAAAGTTCACCTCTTCTTGAAGTGATCAGAATTTTTGCTGTAAAAATAGTAATTGCCATTTATTAAGTCCTTTATATAAATGGTCTCTTGTAATCCTCATAAAAATCCCAAGGGCACATATTATTATTCCCAATCTACACTGAGTAAAT
This sequence comes from Suricata suricatta, assembly GCF_006229205.1. Classification (NCBI taxonomy): domain Eukaryota; kingdom Metazoa; phylum Chordata; class Mammalia; order Carnivora; family Herpestidae; genus Suricata; species Suricata suricatta. The sequence continues at coordinate 59,786,055 of NC_043703.1, read as the reverse complement.
TAAGGCCCATGTAAAGTTAGCCAACTTGCCCAATATTATCCAGTTAAAAGACTGGAGAGTTGGAATTCAGATGCAGATTTCTCTGGAACCAAAATTCGCACCTCAACCACCAGGACGCCTGCCCTGATATTTGTCCCTGACGCATAAAGGCACACTGTGCTGACAAGGGTCTCTACCAGAACTCTGAGTAGGCCGTACCTGAGCCAGCGAGGACAGTACAAGGAGCTGACAGGAAACCAGGGCTTCCAGAAGGCCCACCAGACCGTAAGAATGAAAGGGAAAGGACAGAGAACTTCTAGAGAAATACAAATGAAACCGGTTGGTTTTGGGGCAGCAGGGTGGCTCAGTCGGTTAAGTGTCTTACTTCAGCTCAGGTCATAATCTCATGGCTTGTGAGTTTGAGCCTTCATCAGGCTCTGTGCCTTCTCTCTCTCCCTCCCCTGCTCGCACTCTGTCTCTCTCTCAAAAATAAACAAACATTAAAACAATTTAAGAAAGAAAGAAACTGGTTGGTTTTTATTCCTCGGGAAAGGACTACTGAGGTTCCGATTTGTGTGAGGCTCTCTACCGGGCACTAGACATGGCCATGCATGTGATATGTTTCCTGCCTTCAAGTTGCTTGGGCGATGGAGGGTAAGAAAACAAGGAAATTTGCATTTATGAAATGTCTCTTATTAATCACTTTCAGGAGTTCTATGTGTATCTCATTTGATACACAACCATATAAATGAAACATACATGTAAACTAGTAAGGATCACTAACTACTCAAGTAGAAATTTGAACTAAGTGCTATGAGAACCTTCTTCCTTTTAGCTCTGCTCCGGAGTACAGCAGGCTTCTTATAACAATGGGTTTGGGGCTTTAAGTCAATTCTTAAAGGGGCACCTGGGAGGCTCAGTAGGTTAGGTGTCCAACTCTTGGTTTCAGCTCAGGTCATGATCTCACGGTTTCATGAGTTCAAGCTCCCCCCCTCCCCTAATCTTTCTCCATGCTGGCAGTGTGGAGCCTACTTGGGATTCTATGTCTCATTCTGTCTCTGCCCCTCCCGGACTTGTGCTATCTCTGTCTCTCTCAAAATAAATATTTAAATTTAAAAAAAAAGAAATAGGAGGTCGGCAAGGGTGCTCTGTGTGTATGGGCACTGATGTGTGAACCAAGTAAGTCAGATATTTGGGTGGGAGAGTTGTGATGGATGAGGCTGATGAAATGGGTAGAATTGAGGAATGTGAATTTTATCCTGGAAGTTGCTGAGAGTCTACGCAGAGGAGTGATATAATTACAACAGAATTCTGAATATCTGATGGCAGAGGAGCTGGGGAGAAACTAGAGACAAGAGACAGCAGGAGTAATGTGGGGCTTGATTGCAGCAGCACACGCCAGCGTGCAGGAGACCGACAGTTTACAAGTATGGACGGGAACAGACATCGAGGGAGAGCCTGGAGACTGCTCTGAGGTCGGTGGGCCGGGTTAGTGATGCTGTGAGGCTGGAGGGGAAGTGTGGATCTACCATAATTCCTCCATCTGGTTGGGGTTACTCAGCAATGCCAATTTACTAAAGAGATAAGGAGAAAGAGCAAATGCTGGGGAAAAGGCAATGCTCTCTGTTTAGAAGATGCTAAACCAGAGGTATCCTCGAGACTCCCAGGGAGAAATGCCGAGGGAGCACGAGAGTCCAAGGTCAGGCTCGGGAGGACAGAATGGACCCTGGTTTTGAGAACTATAGATGTAGGGATAAATGGGCTGCAGGAGAACACAAAGAAAGAGAACGAACACAAGGCAGAGCCCCAGAGGCGCTGACATCTCAGGCTCTGCCAGAGAAAGGAAGAGCCAGTAGGAAAATCTAGACAGAACTCAAGGTTGACTAAATTTAAAACAGCACACCAGACACCCAACCATGACACCACACAATCCACTGAAAGGCACCTGTCCAGCCCCCTTCCGTCCTATCCATGGTAGACAAGCTCTGGGCAGAAGAACCTGCCCTATTGTGACTTCTCCCCAATCCAGGAAACCAGCTGGACCTGAGCTACTGCTGAGGATGGTAAAACAGTACTGTTCTATGTGTCAATATGGTCAGCAGTCTTTTTGCAACCGTGTCATGTGCTTTGGGGAGCTTAAGGCCTCATACTGACAATTTTCTTAATTTTTTGCATGTTTATTTATTTTTGAGAAAGAGAGACAGAGCATTAGCAGGGGAGGGAAAGAGAGAGAAGGAGACACAGAATCTAATGCAGGCTCTAGGCTGTGAGCTGTCAGCACAGAACCCAGTGTGGGACTTGAACCCATGAACTGCAAGATCCTGACCTGAGCTGAAGTCAGCTGCTTAACCTAAGACTGAGCTACCCAGGCGCCCCACTGATAACTTTCTTCCGACACTAAACTAGGATGTATAAAAATGTAACATCACTGATAACTAAGAGAGGAGTTATGCCTCCATCTGTGAGGAAGCGAACTGGAGATGGGTGGATTACTGAGCCTACATTCAAGGTGCAATGCCGTAGGAGCAGCAAATAAACAGGGAGAGGCCCACACAAAAACTCCTTCAGGCTACCACTACCCTGAGTCACTGGAGCATCCTAAGTAAAACAAAGAAATGCAGCCCAGCACTGAACCCCCACCGAACCCCAGGGACCAGGGCATGCCTAATGTCACTCCCCTCTCTGCTGCCGTAAGCTTCCAGCCAGCACGCAGGCAGCCTGTTTTCAAGAGTGTCTCAGATCACTGTGAGGGTGTGGTAGCACCAGGTGATGGCAATCCAGTGACAGGCAGGGCTATAAAAGAATAACTGCTTCCTTCATACATTTCGGCTCTAGTGAGTTCTCAAGCTTTATAGCAAAAGCATAAATGTCAGATGCCTCTTTGGGGGGTCGGTTTCATGACCTCTGTTGTCAAGGTACTTTGGGAGAAATGCCTTCAAAGGTGATTTACGTGGAAATGCCACATGGATCCCTCTGGGCTCTGAACTTTGCCATCTAAATATCAGTGACATGAGAACCATGGCCCAGCTCTCTAGTTTATATAAAAGATTAACTCCAAATAAAAATCAGCACAATATTTGTGCACACAGATAATATTCTCATGGGCCTGGATGGAAATGGTTAAGAAAAGATTCATGAAACAAGACTAATTCCCAGTGTTGTAAAAATCTGTAGGACCACAGAGAACTGCCTGGACATTGGTCTATAAAACTCAAGACTCCTAAATGAATAGAAAGTGACAGTGCCCAGATGGCTTGTATCACCCCTCCTCTCACATATCTTAGTCTACTAGACTGAGGGTGTCTCTTGTGATAAGAAATTTGCTACACTTCTCCAAATATCATTCAGAACATCTTCAGTAATTTGCACACCTCTCTGAGTTCAACCTTTTCCTGAATGATGAAAGTTAAAATGGCAACAACTTAGATGAGAAACTTTTTGGCAGAAAAATTAGTACCTGAGAATCCATGTCTTTTGCAAATCACTGGTGAATTACTGTGGTGAGGCAGCAAAGATTGAAGATAGGACCAGAAGTAAGTTGAATCATACTATGGAGGATGCCACCATAAAGATACTTCCTCCACTTGGAACTGGCCTGCCTAATCCAAAGGACATAGTTCTTTACCAAGTCTTCCTGGTGAAGAAGGAATTTTCCTTCTTGGAAATTTGGAAATCTTGGGAAATTCCCATGTTCCAATGGAAGATGATGCTGTTGCTAATGACAATGATGTGGCAAGGAGCTAATATTACGGAGTGCTTTATATGCATGGGCATTGTTCTAAGAGCTTTACGTTGACTCTGGCACATAATCCTCACAACAACCCTATAAAACAGTTTTATTATTCCCATTTTGCAGATAAGGAAACCAAGGCACAGAATTTACAGCAACCTGCCCAGGATGACACAACTTCTGGGGACAGAGCTGTGATTGAACTCAGGCAGTCTGATTCTACTGCCTGTGGTCTTAACCTCTACATACTGTCAATGCAACAGATGATACCAATTAACTCACTCATTAATTACTCTGCAAATATTTACAGAGCACTTAAAATTCATGGGCACTGCGCTGGGTGTCAGGGATGTAACAGGAAGTCAAGCAGACACAGTCACTGCCTTGTGGACCTAATGCTGACTAGTCACATTAATCAAGTAATTGCACAAACAAGTATAAAATGGCCACTACGACAGCTGCTAGAGGAGGGGCACGCGGTGCTATGAATACCTTTAATCCAGGGATGGGAAGGCTGGAAGATCAAGGCAGACCTCCCCAAGGCAATGAAAATGAAACTGAGTGCTGAAGGATGAGCACTAAGTAGACAAGGAGAAAGGAAGCTCATTCAAGGCAGAGGCCCCATGAAAGGAAGGAAGCTGGTGAGCACAAGCAACCAAAAGTGGCCAAGGCTGAAACTCCAGAAGGGGGAACACTGGGCAAAGGGAGGCTGTGGAGGGCGGGACCAGATCCACACGGTTCCATGGGCCCTGGGAAGACTTCGTGCCTGTGTACCACGAGCAAGGGAAAGCCACTGGAGAGGTTTGGCAGGGGATATGACAAGATCAAATGTGTAGTTTGAAAAGATGTTTCTAGCTTCAATATGGAAAACAGACTTGAGGAGGCAAAACGAACATGGGATGAGCAGTGAGGTCAACTGGGGGGGTCCAAAGAGGTGACGATGAGCAGGGTGATGGCAGTGGGGGTGGTGGGGGGGAGTCGATAGCGATGGTGATGATGATGGAGT
>NC_043703.1:59780148-59781240 GCF_006229205.1 Suricata suricatta | reverse complement strand
CTGTTGTGGATGTACACAGAGACTGCTTCAGGAAGAAACAGCAGGGTAGACACGGTGATGATTTAAAAATGTCAACTGGACAGGGGCAACTGGGTGGCTCAGTTGGTTAAGAGCCAACTCTTGGTTTCGGCCCATGTTGTGATCTCACAGTTCGAGACCCGTGTCAGGCTCTGTGCTGTCAGCATGGAGTTTGCTTGGGATTCTTTCTCTCTCACATAAATAAAAAAAAACCTTAACAAACATGTTTTTAATTGTCATTTGGATAGTTCCTTGAGATCTTTTGTAACCATTGCCAGAGCTGTTTGGATAGGTTGATAGGACTGGCAGCCAGACTGCAGGGGTCTGAGTGGAGAGGGGAAATGAGGAAAGGCAGGAAGTGACAACAGACAACTCTTCCAAGAAGTGTGATTTTAAGGAGAGAAGAGAGACTGAGCATTTGTGGACAGAGAAGAGAGCTGTGACCTCTATGTCTGTTTTTCATTAAAAACAAATGAACAGAGAGACAAAAGCAAACCTCAAGTGTGTTTAAAAACCAGTGAGAAGGATCCAGGGAGGAGGGAGAGATTATTGAGATAGAAGACTACGAGAAAGTTACTCGGAACATAATATGCTCATCAATTCCTAGCCATTGCCTTTCTGAAACACAGACATACTCCTTGATGGGCCAATATAAGAAGATGACCACCTTCTGAAATAGTAACACAATGTCCTTGTAAGGCCAGCCTTTGTGGCAGAGAACTCCCGGGGACAGCATGAGATGACTTCAATCTACCATGTACTGTTACTGGGACTCCTCAGCACCCGATTCAAAATATAGGGCAATCCGGGTGTTCTTATAGACATTCATGCTACAGGATCCGTCTGAAAGTAGAACCAAGAATGGGGTGCCTGGGTAGCTCCGGTTAAGCCTCTGGCTTCAGCTCAGGTCAGATCTCACGTTCGTGGGTTTGAGCCCCGTGTCAGGCTATGTGCTGACAGCTAGTTCAGAGAATGGAGCCTGCTTTCAGTTCTGTGTCTCCTTCTCTCTCTGCCCCTCCCCCTCTCATGCTCTGTCTCTCTCTGTATCAAAAATAAATAAAACATTAAAAAAAA
>NC_043703.1:59723553-59780048 GCF_006229205.1 Suricata suricatta | reverse complement strand
ATTTCTCCTTTTATTTGAAAAAGTAATACCCTCCTTCCCAGGAACTACATGTCTCTCCCTTGAAGCTATTGGCCTTCTAGAAGGGGAATGCTTCCTCACTGCAACAAGACTCTTGGTCTCCGTGATTCTATGAAATTCTGCCAAGCCAGACACCACACATCATGTGAACACACCATCTAGGGAATAAGTACTGGTGACCACAGGGCGATGCTCTTGTAAAGCTGTTAATTTAATCTGTAGGAAAGGAGTCTAAATAATAGGAAATGATGTGAGAAGGTATTTCCTTCAACAATCCCAAAAGTTCAACAGAGTTCTAATCTTAGCGGAAAAGTGAGGTAAGGAAAGATTTATGAACAGCATATTTTTGGGTCTAATAAACTGTCAAGAACATGTTACATTTCTGCTTAGGTTTCTTAGTTGTTTGCTTAATGCATCTCTGTTTATGAATTTCAAGAAGCAGAGTATGGCCGTCAAATTCTTCCATATGCCCCAACGGGTCTCACACACAGGACTCACTCACACTGTGCCAACTGTTAGAGAACGAGTTACCTTGCTGGCTACACGGCCAACTTTGGTGTTAGCATCCTGACGACATAAATCGAAATGCCCTTCTGCCCTCACCTGACATTTAACAAAGCATCTACCTACAGTGGTCTAGCGACTCGGAGGAACAGACTGGAGCTGACACGGGCTTTGCCTTCAGGCAGTTCACAGTCTAGTGAAGGACACAGTCTCACCAACAAAGGAGACAACATGCCAAAGGGCACTCGGGAAATGGAAATACAGTCGCCTACTGAAGAAGAACAAATGGGCAGGGAATGGAAAGCCTTCGACAGGAAATCTTTATGGACAGAGAATTGGCTGCTGGGCAGTGAGGTGGGAGGAGGAGAAAGCCCAGGGTTCACAGAGGTCCCAGCTCTGCTGAGCGCTGCTTCCTGGCTAAGGAAGCTGGACAACGCATGTGAACTCGCTAGCCCTTTAGGCCTCGGTGTCCTTATCTGAGGAATGTCCCCCCTCCGATTACTGGGCTGCTATAATGAGGAGACCCAGGAAAGGCAGAGTGTCTGAGAGGCAGCGGATGCTCCATTCGTGTTTGGTTCTCCTTCCCTCTTCATGCCCGTGGGCAGCCACGTGAATGAGCAGTAATGCAGGCTACAGGCACTGTGAGCACGAGAACTAGCAGATCAGCAGCCACAAACCCACGTGTGGTCAGTGTCGTTCATTTCTATACAATAATCACTATCGTGAATGCTGCTCATTATACAGATCAACCTTTTCTTCTCATCCCAAACTTATCATAAACACACATAGGAAAACACTTTTCAGAGAATAGAGAAAAAAAGGCACTTCAATAAGTATGTATTTATCTAGCAAGATTTCAATAAAAACTCCAGCTCACTAACAGTTTTGATGAAGCAGATAATATACATTTTTCCAAAGATTAGCATATATACATGTTTATGACTACAGCCATTATTCAGCAGAGTCGGTGAACATTAGCTCAAGAAAGTCCTTTCATTTCTGTGTGGACGTTTCCTCACTGACTATTCTTTCTGAATACCTTAAAAAAATTTCTTTAAATATTTATTTATTTTTGAGACAGAGAGACAGAGTGTGAGTGGGGAAGGGGCAGAGAGAGGGAGACACAGAATCTGAAACAGGCTCCAGGTTCTGAGCGCTCAGCCCAGAGCCCAATGCGGGGCTCGAACCCAGGAACCGGGAGATCATGGCCTGAGCCGAAGTCAGATGCTTAACGGAATGGGCCACCCAGGTGCCCTCTCTCTGAACACCTTAGAGAATCTTCCCGTGGTGCTGGCAGGAGAGTTTCCCTGTGAGGGATCCAGTGTCTTCATAATTTGACTGCCCCTCCCAAGCCAGGGCCTTCACAGTCAAACCCCAACCACCTTGCGTACGTCACTGCTCAAACTGCTTCACTTCTCTCCGAACATTCCCTGCCCTCTCGTACTGCCATTCTGTGCCTCCTATGCCATTCATCTTGCCTGAAATACCTTACCTTCTGATCTTCAGCCAATGAAATCCTACCCCAATTTCTAAAGCCAGCTCACATCCAGTCTCCACAGAGCTGACCCGGACCATTACCTCCCACCTCTCATGACCTTACTGTCCCGACAACAACACACCCACAGCTGCTGGGCTGTGATTTTTTTTATTTTTTTTACTCTGTTACTTAGTTCATAACTTCACTCTTCATTTTCCCCCAACTGAATAAGCTTTTTGAGACTAGGAGTCACATGTTAGAACTGAGAATACTCTTGCACACATTATCGATATTTAATCGATAGAATACATGAGGTCGGTAGAATACATGAGGCGTTGTAATGGAAAATTTCTAAGCCCTACTTCAGCATGAATAGCAGTTTGCACAATATGACTGACTTCTTTTGACATTAAAACAGATGACATTTCTGAAACTCAAGATGAATTAAATTATCAGCATAACACTTTCCCCTGAAGAAGGAAATTCCACTGCAACAAATATTTTGAAAGCAACAGGATTATACAAATAAACTACCTCAGAATTTAAGCAGGTACTTATTACCACCAGCCATATTAAATAATGTTTGTACTCTAGTCAACAACTAATTTCACAGATTATTGTGTCCCTAATTTGTACGAGAAACCATACTAAGATCCACTGGGGAAAGGCCAAGTCCTCAACACTCAGCACTTGAACAGAGAAGACAGACTTTAAAACTTTTTATAAAACAAGTTAAATGAGCACTCTAATACAGCTAACCTACTGAGTATTGTGTGCAATTAATTTCACTTGGTAGGGCTGGGGATCTATCCGTCAAAACAAAACCAAACCCCAAAAGAGGAAACGACACTGGAATGAGGCGCTGAGAGATAACTGGGACTCCAGCCCAAGATGGCAGAAGGGGGGGGTCCAGGTTATAAGATTAGCAAGAGCAAAACATATAGACATGAAAACACACCTTAACCCTTCCTGCTTCTTCTCTCAGCAGGTGATGTAACCTGCCACCTCATAAGAAATCGAAATGGCCCTTCCTCTCCTATATCTCACAACTGTGTCTGCCTTCCACTCTGTCTCAACAGTTTCCCCACTCTTCACCAAAGCTAAAGTCTCCAAGTCGTGCAGGCCCCTCCCATTGCAGGCTCATCCTCCCTCTCCTTCCCTTTGTGGACAAGTTTTTGAAAGAAAGGTCTCCGTTGTCTCTACTTCATCTCTAATTCACTCAGTTACATAAGGTTAACTGCCTCTTCAATCTTTTTTACCCAATAAAATAAAGAGAAACAAGGATATGCTTTCTGATTTCCTCCTTTGTTTTAAAATAAGTTAACCAAAATAATAATAATAATAATAATATAAGTTAACCAATATTTCTTTTTAAAATTTATTGGCTATATTCAGGAAACAAAGAATGTATAGTCTATGCATAGGATTTCCCATGTCCCCATGTCCAGAAAGTAAATCATTACGCAGCTGAGATTCTGCATCAGGGTTTTCAATGAAGATGCTGTTGTTGCCATGACCTTAAACAATCCCTTCTCCCCATGTGCCTTTCCCTCACTCGGCTCTTCACGGTTCTGCAGGTGAGAATGGGTAAGGCAGACACCTCCTCCTCTTCAACAACATAAAACAGGCACTTTTAAGGAAATGATGTCATACTGGTTGGGTCTCCTTTTCTAGATGATCAGGGGACGGGAAGGTTTGGTTATCTCCACGCTGTGCTGACACACTTATAGAAGCAGCCCAGCCCTTGATTTATGGTCTGCTTCTCTGGCAGTTTCATTTACTAAAGGAATAATGGCTGAGGTGCTCTCTCCTCTTATATACGATAAATAGCCAGAACTCTCCATTACTTACTTTGCTCACCTTTCTTGCCTTCAAAGTCAGATTTACCGGCACCCATTAGCCACCTACACTGATTTCAAAAAATGCAAAGACTCACTCATATACACGTCAGTCTTCGTGGACAGTGAGTGTTACATATACTATCCCATGAACTGTTGGATGGTATATAGATCTTGGCTCATCTTTTCAGATTTCTTTTGTAGTGAACACTTCAGTTCACTGAACAATCCAGTTATCCCCCCCTTCGTCTTTTAAAAATAAATTTATCCCCCACATACCCCACTTTTTAAAAATAACTCTCCTTAAAGCAGACAAAGATCTGTAGCATGCACTTCTCTTCCATCCTCCTGCAGAACAGAGTTTACAGACCTACCAAATGCATTGGCTATTATAGAAATTCCATAAAATATTTGTCAATAGGCAGCTTTATATTTAACAATATTATTAAAATTTCTATAAATGTCACCAAACAAATGTTTTGATGAACGACCAAATGGAAAATTTTGGGCCCGCCTCTTGAGACCCCCTTGCAAGAATCAGGTTAAGGAAACCCACATTCCATATGTCTAAATATTTAAAAGTTATATATCATGTTAAACTATTAAATCAAACATGGTCTCTTCCTCCAATCTTGACAACCACCTGGAGGTACAGGAATGAATTCAGAATTTTTAGACTCCTTGAAGTTTTACAATCTAGTACAGGCTCTGAGCTGTCTGGGGTCAGGAAAATTTCATCCAGGTACTCAGAACATGGGGGTGGGTGGAGTGAGGGCATAAGCTGGGCGCACCCCCCTGGCCCCTCAGGTCCTTCATCCTATGGGGAAGTGGGGCCACAATGGGCCCCTCTACTTCACAGGTCCTAAAGCAGGGCCTCTCTTGCTGGGATTGAAGGAAACACCAGGTAACCTACCAAACTGGAGAATTTACCAGATCAATCTTGTTACACTTAGGTAATGCAATAGCTAAGCTAAACATATAAAAAGATGATAAAATAAGTAGCACAGCCTGAAATTTCAATCCCTAACCACTTCAGCTCCCTCAAGATCTATAATAAAAGAGTCTAATATTTATCTGAATCTACCCTACAGCCTAATGTCGATTCTGTGCCTTCTTTACAAATTTACATAGTTGAGAGGACTCCATTCACACGCTAGAGGGAGTTAAGACAAGAGGGAGCAGAAGAGACAAAGGAGAAAAACATCAAGTATCAAAGGTCAGACATGCAGGTCGAAGAAGACATTTCCCTTGTGCTGTCGTTTGTCTGAGAAAGCATATGACACCATGAATAACCATCTGATCACAGCTGCGAGTACCACAGCCCGTCGTCACTACCACACAGATTCACGTAGTTGACTCACTGGCCTCATCAAGCTCCTATTCTAGCCACTGTGTCCACCGGAAGGCAAGCTAAACTGTGTCAACATTCCATCTGAGACTCACACCAGCTCTCCCTACACCTCGCTGTACTCTGCTGCGCTGCCCTCTTCACTTCACTTCGCAGGAACATTAATTCGTTAATTTGAAAAAAACTAATAAATAACTCTCATCACAATACATATATGCGTACTCCACAGGAAGGGAAGTATTTCAACTGGAAATCTTATTTATGTGTACTTACTGAGATTGTACCATTGTCTAGACCTATGGACAGTCTTCTTGTTTCCGGGTTAAAAGACATGCATGAACATGGAGCTGAAAGAAATGAACATGTTGATGAAATTAACAAAATGATGATTCTCATCGATTCAGGAGTGACTAACTAGCTAAAAGCGTGTGGCTATTTTTTCCCTACTATTTCCTGAAAAACAGTTCATTTAACGCCCACTCACCAAAAAATAAAAACAGTAATTTTACAACCAACCCCTAGTTTTTCAGTTATCCTTTTAATGAATATAACGAGTAAGATCTTCTCAAATGGACTAGTTCCAAGGGGCTTAGTCTCAGCTGTTCTGTCAGTATAGACTCTAAATTTGCTTCACTGGGTTACCAATATTTTGGACTGTTGTAATCCCTCTGTTACTGATCTATCTCTTCCATTCACAACCTATCTTTAGTAAAAACAACCCATTTTGTCTCAACTAGGGAGAAAAAAGAGATCTTATAATTCCCTCCTCCCCCCACATACACAACATGAGTACAGACATCTACTTTTTGATTCAGAATTGATTCAGGGCATGTGGAATAACAGAAGTTTTTTACTCTCAGCATTCAAGGCTGCTAACTGAAAAATGATTAAGGATGTGTCTCAATTTAAGAGAGAACCAAGTGGACACAGGACCAGGCTCTATATGAAAGTAATCAGGTCTGGACAGGGCCTCCCTATTCTGTAAAATTGGCTACTACCTGAGTATTCCTGAGCCCAAGTAAACTAAACATACTTGTAAGACAATGTGGCCAAGAAGCGCTTGCTCAACAGTCAGCTTCCGGGTCCATGCCTTCTCCAGCTACACTGGCTCATAAAAATGGGGCCTGTTGACAATCTATCCTACACTGAAATCGCTGTTCTAAAAATGAGTCCAACACCATTTTTAAATTTCTCTCCCACCTTCACAGTGGCCCTGCTCATTATCATAATCATATGCAGTCTCAAATGTTTTTATTCCTACTTTTTACAGTTATGGTTAGATGTCTTACTTAAGGTCACACAGGAAAAAATGTTGGAGAAGGTTCAAAGACATAATTCAAATACACAGTTCTATTTTGAAATACCCAACTTAGATGATCTCTAAACTAAATTCTAAAAGAATCTCAAGTTCCACGTCATAAACACATCACTGAGTAACATCTTTTTTGTTCTCTATAAAAGGGGCTGTGAACAACAAAAAAGATCTTCCAAACTATATCAAGTATTTATTATCTAGTTTTTAATGCTATATTCAGAAAATAGAAACACAAAAAAGAATCCCCCCCACACACAACCCCCACCAGTACAGCAGAGATTAGCCACAAAATTAAACTAGATTCCCAAGAGCACTCTGCTGAGTAAAGTAGTCAAATCATATTTAATGTGCTGCCCAAGTAAAGTCAGTCTTACTTGCTGAAGGCCTGGGAACTATGTTAGCACAATTTCTAGACAGGTGCTAATATGCCAGGTCTCATAGCCTGTAACATGCGTGCAGAATTAAAATCTAATGATTTCATGGAAAATCATATTAGCTGAAAAGAACAAAAAAAATATATGTTGTGACTACGACTATATAAAGTACATAGACACCTAAAAACGCACATGGAAAAATGAAACAGTTTTTGTGTTTGTGTAACAAGTTTGTTTCTTTTTATTTTTAATGTTTATTTTTGAGAGAGACAGAGAGACAAAGAGACAGAGAATGAGTGGGGGAGGGTCAGAGAGAGAAGGAAACACAGAATCTGAAGCAGGCTCCAGGGTCTGAGCTGTCAGCACAGAGTCCAATGTAGGGCTTGAACTCATAAATGGGAAGATCATGACCTAAGCCAAAGTCAGACGCTTAACTGACTGAGCCACCCAGGCGCCCCCCCCCCAAGCTGATTTCTATAATATTGTCTTTAATCTTATAATTTTGCTATTCCTCTTAAAACTTTTAAATATCTAATGGCTTAGTAAGATAGGAGCATGAGCATATGAAGCAAAACTTAATTGCAGCCCAAAGGGCTATAAACTAGTCAAGAATAACCTTATCAATTAGCTGCCTGCCTGACCATATAAAAGTCTTTTCTGTGTGATTTCTTCCGAAGATCATATCTGGTTATGTGATAGAAAACCCACTGATCTCTGAATGTGATTTAAAAGACTTTTTAACTGCACTGCATAGGCTACCTGACATCTACATTGCTATTTCTTTATTCCTGGATTTCTTATCCCCTTTACTAAATTTCTTGTTATTCTTTAATGTTTATTTTGGAGAGAGAGAGTGCAAGCAGGGGAGAACACGACCTGAGCCGAGATTAAGAGTCAGATGCTTAACTGCTTAACTGACTGAGCCACCCAGGAGCCCCTTGTTACTCTTTTAATGAAAATCTAGAATGCTTACTACATCCCAGGAATGTGACACAACTATATATAAGGTATCATAGCTGTCGTCAAGGAATTTATAGGCTGTGACACTAAGCACGTATAGGAACTGTAAGACCCATCCCACCGTCACCACTAGAGTCCAAATCACTTTATGTTCACAGTAAGAAACAATAACAATTCAAAAGGAAAAGATCTTTCCCATAAAGTCCCATAAACAAGATAAATTTAGAAATCCCGTTGTTCTAGAACCCATATGCTTGAACCCAAGATGGTTCTAGACGGCAGAATGCCAGAGCTAAAGAACACAAGCTTCTGGGTGCCCCCAAAGACAAAACTACTTCTTCAAGGCGGCATTATTGGTAACACACCAAGCAAACCTGTGTGTGGAGGGGGGGGTGTGTTTAGGGAAAGACTTTTGGTAGGTGAACCTTATGATGCTCCTCAAACCATTTCCCAACTGTGATACTCTCACAGCAAAAGGCCCTGGGTTGATTACCCACAGGCCCTGGCAGGGCCAAGGAGGCAGGAAGTGAACTGAAAAGAATACTGATGCCTATATTTGCTGTGACAATAAATGTCTTTCCTTTTGGGAACTGGGGGGGGCGGGGGGCGGTACACAGAGGACACAGATATCCTTCTAACTTCAACTCACCAGAGATTAACAAAAAAGCCACCTCTGAAAGACTTGTGTTATGACACAAACAAAATGGGCTGTTATCCGTGCTAGAAACTATCAAAGGGGTAAAACTGTCTGGGGAAGGATAAGATGACACAGTAAATTCTGGCCAAATGGTAAAAGGAATCCCTCAGCAGGAAGGGTTAGGAAGAAACAACTAAAATATGATTTAAGCACAATATTTGTAGCTAGGCTGCAAAAATGTGTTGTTTCACAAGTAAGAATTCAGCTTTAAATGATGTGAAACTACTAATTCATAAGCAATAAAGAAGTCATTGCTCTGATGGCTGAAAGCTGAGGTCAGAGATGAAACAGCCGAGAGGCTTCCATTCTCCCACCTTGCAGTGGCTTTCTCCACTGCACTGAAATGTCTAGCCAGACCCATAAAATTAAAATACAGCCCCCCACCCCACTGACCTTCTCCAACAAAACTGCATCCTCAAACTCTAGACGAGATAAACACACCATGATACAAAACATGAAGATATATTTACTTCCTCCTCCTTTAAGTGTTTCCCCATGAGAAAGGATAACCACACTTGGTCAGCTTTGTGGGGTGACCCCCACGTGCCAGGGCCTGCCATATACATCACCCATATGTAGTTTGCCTAGGCCTGCTCCTACATGCACCCAATCACTGAAAACCCAGGCCTTGCCACTGGTCTTGTTTATGTTCTAGCATTAGATTCCTAGTTTTCCTTCTACATTTCTAGTAAAACCTAAGGAAAAAATGCCAACAGTTTATTTCTCAATCAGACAGTACAAGAATTCATTTCCGGGGCGCCTGGGTGGCTCAGTTGGTTAAGCATCTGACTTCAGTTCAGGTTATGATCTCACAGTTTAGGAGTTCAGGCCCTGCATTGGGCTCTGTGCTGACAGCTCAGATCCTAGAACTGCTTTGGATTCTGTGTCTCCCTCTCTCTCTGCCCCTTCCCGGCTCATGTTCTCTCTTTCTTTCTCTCTCAAAAATAAACATTAAAAAAAAATTCATTTCCATGCTGTCAGATGAAGACTTACCATCCCTCTTCTCTGTTCCAGACTGAGGACAGCCAAAAGAAGTGTATCTGGCAAAACCTTAGGAAGCAGGGTAGTAAGAGCTACAAAGAATATGGGAAAGAAATTTGTGCAGGCCTATGGGTACTGAAAAATGATAATCTCTTATGTGAGTATCAGGACTGGAGACCTGGATGGTTTGTTAATACCTTATTTTAAAAATTAAACACTTTCATAGTATCGAGCCTTTTAAAAATAGAATCTTTGTCATTGCACGCAGGCAGTCACCTTAAGATTTGGGGAAAATTAAAATAAAGAGAAGCCCCGTCTGGGTGATTATATTAATGTCCATATAATGTGGAGGGGAAAGCTCAAGAGATATAAGCCCTAGACAAAGGGAACTCAAGAATCCCACATCAACCTCAACAGAGTCAGTAATTAAGTGGATTACAGAGAAACTGGCTACCTGTATTTCTAATACTTTTAATCCCTCAAGGGGTCTCAAAAAATATATTTATTGCTCTTACTTTTTAAAAAGGAATAGAGTTAGGAGAAGGCATTCTCAAAATTCTCCTACTGGGGGGAAAGTTACCTAACTTCTGTTATGTATACCTAGAACTCCTTCATTTTGTGGCTGATTTATTTTCTGTCCTTGGCTTATTGGCTGAACCTTGCTCAAACAAACACCAGTTTCACTGAAGGTTAAGCTGTGGGTTTCAATCACACTGAGTGCTTTACGATGCGTCCGTAAAGGCACCCCCTGGCAGTGCACGCTAATCTTCACGGGCTGTTCCACTGGTCACTTTATTTTATTTTTCTAAGTAATTTATTGTCAAATTAGTTTCCATACTTCACTGGTCACTTTAAAACTAAACACACAATGGTACTTCCGTGAACAGAGCCTCAGGCGTCAGCACATCCTGATCGAGTCGGATATCAGGATCCTACAATGAGAGGACCTCCAGGAGCACCTCGCAGCCACACAGGGAGATTTAATTCGTAGACACGCTCTCCTTCAGTGCTGTTTGTCGCGACTCAGTATTTACTAGGTTTACCACACTCGACCACGTTTTACTTATTATTAAGAACACTTATGTGTAGGACTTCAACTGCCAAGTGTTAAAGAGCATTTTTCATTTCAATCAACTATTTTATGCACTCTACTAAAATTAAGCCACTTGTTTTCTCTTAATTTAGTCTGGATAAAATCAGCAAAACCACAATGAATTAGCAGTGGTCGCTTTGTTTTAAGTTATCACTACAAGTTTAAAATACTCTGTCATATGAAAATCAAACAAGAGTATGATAAATAAATGCTATGATTATTCAAATTAATTGATATCTGTTATCTTTAGCTTGAATAATTCACATTTTCATTTCCATTAAAAACCGAAAGTTCCTTAAGCACATTTTCTTCTTAGTAAATACAGAACTAAAAGTTCGGATTACATAATTATTTTCGAAAATGTAAATAGTAAAAACAGTAAACTGGTTTGACATGTGGTTCTTTGACATAACCTACACCAAAAAAAACCAACAAAGGAAACAAGGAGTTACTTGAAATAAGGAAGGAAATAATAGGATGAGCACTTCCCAATTATACCCAAATTCCCTAGTCTGCCAAGAAAGTCCCTTGATGGAGTTAAAGATGTTGTCTTAAAGTCACCAAAATAATCACTATCTTGTAAAAACAGAACTTCCAAATTCATTACTTTAAATACTTTTCAACCACTAATCTATCCATATGAATTTGCCCCCAAAACTCTAACAAACCCAGCAGAACCAGCTCCATCCAATGTCTTTTTTTAAATAATAGTTTATTGTCAAATTGGTTCCCATATAACACCCAGTGCTTCTCCCCACAAGTGCCCCCCTCCATGACCATCAGCCCCTTCCCCACTTCTCCCTCCCCCTTCACTCCACAGTTCATTTTCAATATTTAATAGTCTTTCATGATTTGTGTCCCTCACTCTCCCCAGTTCTGTTTCCCCCTTCCTCTCCCTATGGTCCCCTACCAGGTCTCTCCTGTTAGACCTATGCATACAAACATATGGTATCTATCCTTCTCTGCTTGACTTATTTCGCTTAGCATGACACCCTCGAGGCCCATCCACTTTTCTACAAATGGCCATATTTCATTCTTTCTCATTGCCATGCAATACTCCATTGTATATATATATACCACATCTTCTTGATCCACTCATCAGGTGATGGGCATTTAGGCTCTTCCCATGATTTGGCTATTATAGAAGGTGCTGCTATGAACATTGGGGTACATGTGCTCCTATGCATCAGTACTTCTGGGTAAATCCCTAGCAGTGCTATTGCTGGGTCCAATGTCTTAAATTACAGAAAGTTCTCTTTTGACCAATGGGAAAATTGACATTTGCAATTTACATACAAAATAACTCATTTCCATCCCATGTATAAAGCATATGAACATATTCATCACTTTAATTTTCTAAAGCCTAAATATTAAGTTATCTGTTTCTGCAGAACTGAAATCCCAGCACATAGGAAAGGGAAGCCAATCCAGCGACAACCTCACAAATCCCCCTTGGGGTAAGATCAGCAATATATTATATATAATAATATATAATATAATATATATATATAATATAATATAATCAGCAATATATATATTGCTAAATGCCAAGAACCTGAAAGTGAAAATTACTTATTTAATATATCCCATAACCAAAAATAGTTTTGCAAATTTGAGAGCAAAGGAAATGACAGTTTATTCAACAGGCTTCAGAGGAGAAAAAAATGTAAAGGACTTGCCAGAAGTGACTCAGCAAATTGGCAGCAAAAATGAAAATCAAATTCCAAAGTTTCCCGTCCAGGCACAGGTTCTAACCTACAAGCCATTTTGAAAACTCGAATCTTAAAAAACAGCAATAGGGGTGCCTGTGTGGCTCAGTTGGCTAAGCCTCTGACTTCGGCTCAGGTCAGATCTCACGTTCGTGGGTTCGAGCCCCGTGCCAGGCTCTGTGCTAACAGCTCAGAGCCTGGAGCCTGCTTCCGGTTCTGTATCTCCTTCTCTCTCTGTCCCTCCCCCTCTCATGCTCTATCTCTCTATCAAAAATAAATAAGAAATTAATAAAAAAATTTTTTTAAACAGCAATATAGTTTTGGGTGAATTTAATGTAAACAGTATGTCTACGTCCAAACTTCATCTCTTATTTGTTTTAACTAATACAATAATTCATTTTGTGCATTCCGTACCTCATTTTACAAAGAATTTGAAGAGACTTAGGAAGTAGGTACAATAAAACCAAACAATAAAAATAAGCAAAAAGTCATGCCAAGGAAATAGGTATAAGAACAGAAAGAAAACTGGAATGAAGCTCTGTAGGCAAACGCTAGGGTCTGTATGTCACATTATCCGTAAGGACCATGTGTCAGGCCCTTAGAGCCGTCCCTCCCAACTTTTTCACCTCATGATATACAGAAAACTAGATCTGAACAGCCACTGGAGTAAATCTGGAGTAAATGGAAGAGATTCCTAGGGCCCAGGTGACTGGATTCCCCCTGTGCAGCTAAAGAGACCAGTTCTCAGGGTCTGTAATCCATTTGGATCATCCCAACATGATGCAGCACATGGGTTAGTAAGAGAAAGAGGGTTTCTGACCCTCTTGGTGCTTCCTCAAAGGAGCACTGGGTATTACAGTAGACAATTTCTTCAAGAACAGCCATGAAGCTGCTTCATACATGCACACATCAGTATGAGCCAAGGGCACAAAGAATGAAGGCATTTCTGGGACATCTGGGTGGCTCCGTCGGTTAAGCCTCTGACTTGGGCTCACAGGTTGTGAGTTGAAGCCCCACTTTGGGTTGTGTGCGGACAGCTCAGAGCCTGGAGTCTGCTTCAGATTCTGGGTCTCCCTCTCTCTGTCCCTCTCCCGCTCATGCTCTGTCTCTGTCTTTCAAAAATAAATAAACATTAAAAAGTTTAAAAAAAAAAGAATGAAGGCATTTCTGCAGAGGGCTACACAAAGTGGGAAAACTGTATGAAGAACAATCAGACTGCATAACCCACACACTGCCCTCCATAAACAGTCTCTCTTCCACGCAGGCTTTGGATAAAAACCAGGAAGCAGCAGTCCAAAATTATGTTTTTCCATGAGGACTAGATTTCCTGTACATTAGAAGTTAGCTGAGCCCATGGCAAAGTGGATGTGCTTGTGTGAAAACCAAGGGGGCCCAGCACAGCCCCAGAATGGACGAGTGCCATCCCACCATGCCAAGGCAGAGAGCTGGAAAAAATAGGTCATTTTATTTCCGTGTTAGGTGTGCCTTTTATTTGCACTTATCTTTGAAAAACTGTCTTGTTTTGCTTTGGGAACAAATTCAGAAACGCTTAGGAGCCAAAGTAAATTCCATCTGCCTGCCCTGGCAACTGCAGAACCCACAGAAGTCTTTCAATTGTCCAACACACCCTCAGTCCTGGGGCTCGGGGCCTCTCAACCCCCTATTCACTACATCGTTGGCAGCTGAACTGCTTTACCTATTCTGCATGCCCAAGGGGAAACGCTGGCAATAGAGGCCCACACACGACACCCAATACTTTAATAGAGTAAGCAAAATCTCAAACACCTGCCACTTTGGCTCCTGCTTGAGACTTCTCTCTTCTACCTCTCTGTCTGACCCCATGAATGGCCAACCTAGTTAAAAAAGTAAATCTAAAATAACTCAACCATGAAAATGGGAATGCCTATGCTTTTCATGTTTTGTTTTGTTTTTCCTTCTGTAGAGAGATGCAAATGTGGTGGTTGAAATGGTATCCACTAGAAGTCTGGAGCAGAGCATCATTAATGGCTACAACTGAAACCTCAACTCTACACCCTCAGAAAGGCCCCTCTCTGGTTTCCACGCTCAAGCAGGTCCCAGTTGGGCACACTGTAACTTGATCTTGTCACAGGCAATAAGGAGCTATTACATGAGATACAGCAAGAGGATATTATTTTTTTAAAGATTATTCGATAAGGAGATGCTCTTACTTCCATAAAAATCGGCACATAGGAAACTACAGAACAAGTTGTCGGTCACCCCAAATTCTCTATAGACAGCAGGGTTTTAAATGGACTTTCTTCAGGGAACCTTTGTGACCATGTTTCCATTTCACATGCTCTTTGTTACAACACTCACCACACAGCATGAGCAGTGCTTATTTTAGGTCTGCCTTCCCCACTGCACGCACCATGAAGACAGGAACCCCCTGCCCTACCTAACCACTATATCCTTGGCCCAGTGTTTAATGTGGCAGAAACATTTAAAATTTGTTGAATGAACTGTCCAAAGAAACTAAACGGAATAAATATTTCTTTCTGCTCCTTTTCTTGACTCGCCCTGTTTTCCCAGACCATCTGCAGCTCAACATCACAGTGGCACTAATCGGGACATGCCTCAGTCCTTTCTCTTGACAGATCATGGAGATCCAGGAGAAACTGAACAGACAGGAATTGGGAGATATACAATCAGGGCTAGGCTAAGTCAGATACTTGCAGTTACGAGTCACGGAAACCCACGGGAGTGAAGGGGAGCACTAATGGATGCATCCAGTAAGAGAGGGAATCTCTTGAACTCAACGGCAAAAGCAGAGCCAGGCTTCTGGAGGGGAGGAGGAAGAGGAGAAAAACCTTCAGGCGTCACCTGTTTAGGCTTCTCTTCATCTTGAGCCAAGTGGTCTTCCTCCCTGATTCATATTTCCTTCTAAGCAGATCAGCTTTCACTATTTCTTTATGCACACAAGTACCTCACAGCTATAATGTTTACACAGTCCCAGCTCAAGGGACCAGCCAAGGCTGAAACATAGCATTTCCTACTCCAAATTCTAAACTCGGGAAAAATCAGGTTGGCTCAGGAGCAAACACCCTTAACCAGGCAAGTCTTGCCTCTCCTCATGCCCTCCTAATAGGGAAGCCAGAGCTTCTGAGAAAAGACAGGGTCTGAGGACCACAAAGCATGATATGCCCGCTCCTTACCCTTCTCATGTGCACCCCCCCCCCAAGTTCATCCAGCCTTACCATACTCCCCTGCCTGTCAGGCTCTCTTCTCCCAACCATCCAACTTCGCCTCCACCATTCATCCTTTCTTCCTCATCCAATGCCTTCCACTTTCCCTCATCCATTAAACTGCAAATTCTTGTCAATGCTCCAGAACAGTACTATTCTACCCACAACATGACAAATACTCTATTAAATTTTAATAAATGAAATAAACAAATAAGCCATATATTACATGTAAAGATATTGTCTTTATGGTTTCTTCTGGATTTGGAATACTATGTATTATATATCACTATAAACACATTATATGGTCATATGTGCCTTGTGATGTCCATGTCATAGCCTCTGGACATTACTGCACCTTTTTACTTATTTTGTAACTAATACCACATAACCATTATTTAAGAATAATACTAAGTAATCACTTAACAAAACACTTTTCAATAGAAGGAATTGCAAAATCAACCCTTGAAAATTCAAAGCTATTTCAGGTTTTCTAACTGTCCAAAAATATACTGTAATTCCTTATACAATAAGATTCTGCCTCTTTCAAATTAAATGAAATTGACTCTTGCTCAAATATTAGTTACTATGTTATCTAAGTGCCTTCAATTCCTAGAACATAAAAGCCAATTTCTGATCAATTGTAAAGAACATATAGTTCTTTTACCTCTCCACGGTAGTGGAGCTATCCATCAATGAAAGATTATGGAAATCATCTTGACTATATGCAGCTTAATTATATGCAAACCCTCGCAACTAGCTCAGTGGCCTGTATATAGCAGGTGCACAGTAAATGTCTGATCCACTAGAATGTGTATTTCTATCTATATATGTAGAAATCAATGCTATACATGCATGAGACTTTATATGTGCTTCTGTAATCACGTGTAAAATAGATCAGCATGTTGGCTATAATGCAAGAAGACCATCTTCTCAATGCCCAAGTGCGTTCAAGTCCCCTAGGGATACCATTAAAAATGCAGATTCTGATTCTTTAGATCTAGCATGGTACCCAATACTTGCATTTCCAGTACGTTCTAGGGTGACCTTAATGCTGCTGGTTCACACACATTTTAATAGCAAAGTAATGCCTTTTTCATTCCCTTTAGTGGAAGGCCGTAGGCAAAATACGCAAAATATTAAAGGGTTCTCTTTCTCAAAGACTGTGTTCAATTACTAGGAATATGTATGATAATGTTCTGGGGGGACTCATCAGTATTACCGGATTCAAGTCTTCCATCAGTATTTATTTACTGAGCACTTCTGCCAGGTGAAGGAGCTACCGCAGCCTTTAGTCATTCATACAGCTAAATAAAGGATAAGAATGTAACTAGAGGCATCTCTGTATACTCAGGGACATTCAAATAAAAAGAGCATCAGAGAATGACAACAAAGCATGTTTAGATGTGTGTATAGGGAAGGGGGTGCACAAGCAATTGCTTCGGATCCTGTCTCCGTGAGGTTCCTACTCACATTCATTTCAAGAAAATTCCTTGCCTATCATCCTGAGCCCTTATCTTTCTGCCCAGGTCTGACTCTGTCTTCATAGTCAAGCTGGTGACAGACCTCTAGAGTCAACTTCAACTTGCTGGACTACAGAACTTCCCCCGTCATCCACTTAGATACTGTGTCAGGTTTGATGAAAAGGTAAGATCATAGAGAAGACTGGTTATACCACTCAAAGATCAGAAAATTCCTTTCCCTTTCCTTCTGCCTAAGCCCTCATCACTGCCACCGCTGAAAGAGGAAGTTCAAATAGGCCCTTTGCTGTGTAAATAAGTGCTATCTGCTGGAGGCTCCACAGGGAAGGGGTTGATACAAGTACTCAGAACTACAAGAAGTTTCTTCCTCCCTAATGCAGGGCTGACCGCTTGGTTCAGCTTCGTGGCTATCATTTACTTGTTATAAAATTCTAAAGCCACACAAAACCTCAAAGATAATTTGAAAATCACAGAAACTCATTATATCCTTAATAATTCATTTGTTCATAAACAAGCAAAATTGCTGTCTAAGTGATTACAGCATTCCTTTGCCAGAGGCATAAACTTAATCACATCTACAATGCGGCATGAATTTTCTCTGGTACTGTGGCACGTACTTCTCAAACTGGGGTACCCATATCCAGGGACGAGGTGCCCGCTACAGCAAGCCGGAGGGGACACGAGCCCAAACAACAAACCCGAGGGATTTTTCTAGGGTGTCAATTTTAATGAAGATTTGAAGGGGAGTCAGGGAAATGTTGAATAATATAATATTGAATTTAAATAATTATTTTATACTCAAATAAACATGGACTAGGATGCCCAACCTTCATCACTTTTTAGATAAAATGCCAGACTAAAAAGACATTTCCTATTTTGAGGTGTCAGCTCTTCAGTAGGAGAACTGCCAGCACACAAGTCTACGAATCAAATCTAAGGATGTTTTAAAATATATTTAAAAGATTAGCTATTTATCAGCACAAGACATATTTCTCATATACGGAAAGGAGGCTGACTTCTACTTAGAATGTTTCAATCATAAGCAAACCCTTCTGGGAACCAAATGGTCAACGCTAAATGTCTTGTATCTGAATGAATAATATAACAATAGTACAAGAACAAATTTATGTCACAAATGTAATCACCAGGAAAAATTTTAAATGTTGAAGGAAGAACTCCACAAAAGGGTGAAACAAAAAAGTTGGAAAGGAGGGAGACAGCTGTAATCAGAAAGCCAATGTGCTATAGCTCTTCTTCCATTAATCCTATTCAGAAACTATGACTATATAGCCAATTTCAGAACAATTTTCCTATTTTACATACTGAGAGTTAAAATGATTTAATATGGTACTTTCCATTATAAGGATAGTCTCAACCCTCAGAAAGCTCTACTCGAGAGGAAAACACAGAGAAGGCAATCTGGAAAAGGAGGGGAGGTGTGGCCCATGTCTAATTTCTGAAGACAGAGATCCAGATACTTACAAGGCATCACATGGTATATGCTTGGCCAATATTGTCCACTGTCTCTCTTCAGCCAGACACGAACGGTCCTACAAAAGAAAAAAAAAAAGTGTATGTTAAAGCACAGTGTTGTTAGTCATGGGAAAATGTTGATAGGTAGAAACCAAACTTCTTAACTTTAAGTATATTTATCTTACCTATACATATTATACATACATAGAGGTCTTAACTATATATATACTGCATACACATATATATATGTAAGCACACCACTTAGGCCTCTCTATAGGTCCTGTATTTCTGAAATGTAAGGAATTACATATGCCTCTTTAAATATTATCCTCATGTATGTCTATCTACATACATGCAACTGAGAAGGTATTTAAAATGATTATTTTTGTTGTTGTTTTGCCTCTCCTAGACCTTTGCCAGAGTCTGCTGGAAGCATTCATCTGTCTGAAAAGTTATTAGGTTTAACTAGGAAAGGAAATGTGAAGAGATAAAATGAAGCATCTGACATACACAGAAGGATTACATAGTAAGTCCATTGTCCTACAGGCCAGGCCATTTTCTTGAGACGTTTTCCCAAACATGGTCAGGTAATGAAAAACTCTGAGACTCAGATTCCTGAGCTAGAGGGCTGGCTAATGTGGCCCACCGTGAAACCCAGAGATCCTGCAGCAAAGGCTATGGATAAAGTTCCAGGCCAGCAGGCCAGACACAGACATGGCGGCCACCCAGGAGAGCTCAGCGAGAGGGAGCCGAAGAGAAAATGAGCCAGGGAGGGAGCACCACTGCATTGTTACCAGTGGAGAGGCCCACTGTAAGTTACACTGTCCATCACATAACCCGCGCATGTGGCCAGGCAAACACAGCTAGAAAGTAACAGGACACTCTTCTAGAGACCAGACGAGGTAGCAGAACTCGAACCAAGGGGAAAAAGCAGCTCCCCATTGCCAGAAGATCATACAGGCCATACCTCTCACCCCACACACTTAAACCACCTCAGGGTAAAAAGCAAACAAAGACTGAACAATTTTATCTCACATCATTTAAGTTATTGTACTAGACTAAGTCTTAAATTGTATTGGATTTTTTCCTTCATCAATGGGTCTCTCACAATATGGAGTAGCAGGAAAAAAACGAAACCAACTACAGACACAATAAAGAAATGCCATTTTTTCAGCCACAAGATACAATGTGGTGATATACGGTGACACAGCTACACATATACATGCAAAATTTCATCTTTTTGGTCAACTATCCTAATTTATGAGATAGATATAATGGTAAATACTTTATAAAAAGTAATTCAATCATACACTAAATACATGAGTTTCACTTAAAAATTTTTTAAATATGCTAGTACAACATTTTAATGTGGAGATTATTATGTCAACAAAACTAAATAGGTCACAACACCCAAAATGGCAGAGTAGGAAGCTCCAGGAATCAGTGCCTATACCAAATCAACCAGTGAGCTGGCAAGAACTGTCAGAATCACTATTTTAGAACTCTGGGGTCTAGTTACACACTTGTAGCATTGGGAAAATGCTTGATGAAGAAAGAAGGTAGTATGTATCTGTGGATTTTAGATTTTACTAGCAGCTGCCGCCGTGTATTCCTCATCCCCATAGCAGGCAGCTGTGGGAACGGTGGCCCATGTTCACAGAATGGCTAGCTGGTACCAAGGTAGGACCCCATCCTCCAAAACTGGGGATGTGGGTTTTGAGCTTCCTGTTGGTCCACTGAGAGAAGAGGGAGAGATTGGCCATTGTTTCAATCCCCTAAGGCTGAAGGGCTTCCCAGGCAATGTCCCTCAAAAGAATTTAAAGAGACAAAGACTCTTTTTTTATTAAATCCAGGCATTAGAAGAAATCACTGGTTGACCACAGAGATAATAGAACAGAGACTTCAATGATCATATACAATAAGGAATACAGTCTTCACAAAAAGAGTCTGTAAAAGTCACTAAACAGAAAAGTGCAACATTCAAAAGTAACAACAGCAATCTCTGGAGAGGAGGGAAAATGTAATTTTCAGAGTTCCTATAATATTTAAAACAATCAGTTCTCAAGAAAATATTACAAAGTATACCAAGAAACAGAAAATTGGTCTTTGCATAAAAAAATAAAAAGTGACAGAAACCAATGAAGAAATCCAACACTGATTGCTCTTATTAGACCAAAACTTTAAATTAACTATCTAGGGGGGCACCTGGGTGGGTCAGTTGGTTAAGTGTCCAATTCCTGATTTTGGCTCAAGTCATGACCAAGTCATGAGACCAAGCCCTTAGTTGGACTCTGTACTGAGTGTGGAGCCTGCTTGGGATTCTCTCTCTCCCCCTCTCCCTCTCTTTACTCCTCTACGACTGCACTCCCCCTCTCTCTCTCCCAAAATAAAAAAACTTTAAATTAACTATATATATGCCCAAAGGGCTAAAAGGAAACCATAAATAAAGAACTAAGGGATATCAGAATAAGGATATATGAACAAATAGGGAATCTGAATAAAAGACTAAATTTAAAAAAGAATTAAATAGAAATTTTGGAGCTGAAATGAAAAATTCACTAGAGAAGCTCAACAGGAGGTTTGAAAAGACAGAAGAATCAGCGAACTTCAAGATAGGATGACTGAAATTACCTATTCTCCTCCCAGTTTGAGGAGAAGAAAGAAAGAAAGAATGAAGAAAAATCAAACAGAATCTGAGGGGCCTGTGGGACACTACTGACTATACCCAAAGACATATACGAAAAGACAAAAAAGTAGAAAAATATTTGAAGAAAAATGGCCAAAAGTTTCCAAAATTTGATGAAAGATATGAATTTATACATCCAAAAAGCTCAATGTACTCCAGGACAGATGAATTCAAAGACATTCACAAGAGACACATAATTAAACTGTTGAAAGTCAAAAAGAAAATCTTGAAAGCAGCAAGATTTTGCATCAAAAGCCTCAGAGACCAGAAGCAGTGAGATGATCATGTGCTAAAAGAAGAAAACTGTCAACCAAGAATTCTGTATCTGGCTAAACTATTCTTAAAAAAAAAAAAAATAGGAGAAACTAAGACATTTCCAGATAATCAAAGGCTAACTAAGTTCATTACTAGTAGACCTTTACTACACTAAATACTAAAAAGAATTATTCAGACTGAAACAGGACAGTAGATAGTACTTGAGTACTTGAAGCCATACAGAGAAATTAAGGTAATTACAATAAAGGCAATTACACAGGTAAATATAAAAGCTAATGTTGTTGTGTATTTTGTTTGTAACTTCTCTTTTTGTTTCCTGTGTGAATTGATACACATATGAATAATCAAGAATTTTAGCCTATATTAAAGGGCACAAAACATGAGAGTGTAATTTGTGATCATAATAAGAAAAGAGGGATACAGCACTGATCAGGAGTAGAGTTAATGTGTACTATTGAAATTAAGTTGTGATAAATTCAAACTAGATTGTTATAAATTTAGGATGTTAAAAAATCCCTTTGGCAACCACTAAGAAAATAACTTTAAAACATACATCAAAGAAAAGGAAGAAATCAAAATGGTACACAAGAAAAATTCAATTAAACATAAAAGAAGGAGACAGTGGGGGACTTGAGCAACAAAAAGGATGTGACACACACACACACACAAAGCAAAGTGGCAGAAATTCTACCTTATCAGTAATTACTTTAAATGTAAGAGGATTAAACTACAAATTAAAAGACAAGTACTGGCAGAATGGTGTAAAAAGACATGGTCCAACTTTATGCTGCTTAAAGGAGACTCACTTTTGACTCCAAAACACAAATAAGTTAAAAGGAAAGGAAAGAAAAATGATATTCCACAGAAATAGAAACCCAAAGACAGCTGGGATAGCTATGCTAATAACAGGCCAAATATATTTCTAAGTCAAAGCTGTTATAAGAAACAAAGAAGGGTATTATATGTTGACAAAGGATCAATTCATCAGAAAGGCATAACAATTGTAAATACATTTGTGCCACACATATCAAACACTGACAAAACTGAAAGGAGAACTAGAAAGTTCTACAATAATAGTTGGGGACTTCAATATACCACTTTCAAGAATACACAGGATATCTAAGAGAGTAGATGAAGAAGAAATTAGAGAGTTTCAAAAACACTATAAACCAACTAGATCTAACAAATATAAAGAACACTCCATCCAACGACAGCAAACACACTTTCTTCTTAAGTGCACATGGAACATTCTCTAGAACGGACCACATGTTAGGCCATAAAACAATTTCCAATATATCTTAATAGACTGAAATCATACAAAATATCTTCTCCAACCACAATAAAATGAATCTAAAATCAGTAAGAGAAGAAAAACTGGGGGGAAAAAATCACAAGTATAGGGAAAGCCTTAAACAGCCAATGGATCAAAGAAGAATCACTAGGAAAATCAGAAAATATTTTGAAATGAATAAAAATTAAAATACAACATAATAAAATGTATGAGAGGAAGCAAAAAAAAAAGAAAACCAGAGGGAAAGGCACAGCTGTCAATTCCCACCTTAAAACAGAAGAAAGATTTCAAATCAACAACCTAACTTTACACTCTATGGAACTAAAAACACAAAAGCACACTAAACCCAAAGCCAGCAGGTTCTAGAAGTATATAATTATGACTGGAACAAAAAATAAAACAAGAGATTAGAAAACCAAAGAGAGAATCAGTGAAAAATCACCAAAGTTAAAAACTAATGACAAAAAAAAAAGAATGTAAATAATTAAAATAAGAAATGAAAGTGGGAATGTTCTACCTAAAAGCAATAATAGGGGTTATAACAGAATCCTATGAACAACTGTATGCCAGTAAATTTGGTAATCTAGATTAAATGGAAAAAAATCTCCAGAAACACACAATCTTCCAAAACTAGCCAAAAAGAAATAATAGGTCAAGAGACCTATAATAAGTCAAGAGAGTGAATCAGTAAACAAAAATAATAGTGCAGGACCAAATGGCTTCACTGAATTCAACCAAACATTTAAATAATGAACAAAAATCCTATTCAACCTTCCAAAAAATAAAAAGGAAGGACTACTCAGTTCCTCACATATTTTACAAGACCAGCATTACCTGATACCAGAGTCAAAGATACCACAAAAAAAATAATAGTCTCACATCCCTTATGAATATAGAGGGAAAAAATCTAGCAAAACAAATCCAACAGCACATCAAAAGGATTGCATATCATGACCAAGTGGAATAAGTCAGAGGAATGAAAAGACAATTCAACATAAGAATGTCAATCGACATAATGCAGCACATAAACAGAATGAAGGCGGGAAACCACAGATGATTATCTCAACAAACACAAAAAAGCACATGATGAAATTCAAAAACCTTTCATGGTAAAATAACACTCAGCAAACAAGGAATAAAAGGAAATTTTCTTAATCCAATAAAAGGTAGTCTTCAATAACTCACAGGTAACATCATACTCAATGGAAAAGACTGAAAACTTTCTCCCTAAAATCAAGTACAAGACAAGGATGCCCATTTTCACCATTGCTACTCAATATTACTGGAAATCCTGCCCAGACTAATTAGACAAATAGAAGAAATACAAGGCATCCAAATTGGAAAGGAGGAAGTAAAACAATCTGCATTTGTAAATGATATGATTCTACCTATAGAAAATCCTGATTAATTAGTGGATTAATTAGCACCACTAAAGCTAATAAACAAATTAAGAAAAATTGCCAGGTACAAGATCAACACACAAAAATCAGTTCAGTTTCTATACCAGCAACAAGCAATCTGAAAAGAAATTACAAAAACAATCCCATTTTTAATAGCACCCAGAAGAATAAAACCCCTAGGAATATATTTAACCAAGGAGGCAAAAGATTTGCATAGTGACAACTGTAAACATTGCCGAAAGAAATTAAAGAAGATACAGATAAATGGGAAGGCATTGGCATCCCATGTTCATCAACTGGAAAACTAGGTATTTATACGACAATACTCTCGAAAGCAATCTACAGACTGAATGCGATAGTATCTTCAATAAATGGCTCCAGGACAACTACACAACCACATTCAGAGAAATGAAGTTGAACCCCAACTTCACACCATACACAAAAATTAACTCAGATCAATGACTTAAATATTACAGCTAAAACTACTAGAGGAGAACACAGAGGTAAATATTCATGCTTTCAACAATGGATTCTTGAATTGGACACCACAGCTCAAGCACAAAAAATAAATAAGTTAGACCTCATAAAAATTCAAAACTTCTGTGCATTGAGAGACATCATCAAAACAGTGAGAGAAAATGTTTGCAAATCATACAGATGATGGAGGGTTAGTGCCCATAGTATAAGAAACTCTTGCAAGTCAACCATAACAACAACAAAATGACAAACAACCGAGTTAAAAAGTGGACAAAGGACTTTAGTGGACACTTCCCCAAAGACAATGGTCAACAATCACATGAAAAGATGCTCAACATCACTGGTCAAAAGGAAATGCAAATCAAAACCATAATAAGATATCATTTCACAGTCACTAGGAAAGCTATAATTTTTTTTAATGGAAAGTAAATGTTCTAGAGGCTATAGTGGAAAAGGAACCCTCATCCATTGCTGATAGGAATGTAAAATGATGCAGCCACTGTTAAAATAGTTGGGCAATTCATTAAAAAGCTAAACAGAAAACTGTATGACCTACTAAGTCTCTTAGGTATATACTCCAAAGAATTGAAAACAGGTAATGCAAACACATACATGTTCATGTATGTTCATAACAGCATGATTCTTGCCATTTGCAACAAGGATTGGATGGAGAGGATAATGAGAAGTGACAAAGGTCAGCCTGAGAAAGACAAACACCATATGATTTCACTATATGTGGAATTTCAGAAATAAAACAAATGAACAAAGAAAAAAAGAAACAAATAAGAAAAGAAACTCTTAAATATAGAGAACAAGGGGCACTGGCTGGCTCAGATGGAAGAACTTTTGACTCTTGGTCTCGGGGTTTTGAGTTCAAGCTCCACCCTGGGTATAGGGATTAGTTAAAAAAAATAAAATCTTTATTAAAAAAAACAAAACAGAACAAACTGGTGTTTGCCAGAAGGGAGGTGGGTGGGGATTGGTTAATAAAGGTGAAGGGGATTAAGAGTACATTTATGATGAGCACCGAGTAATGCAGAATTGTTGAATCACTCACTGCACTGTATACCTGAAACGAATATAGCACTGTGTGTTAATTACACTGAAACAAAAAATAAATAAAATAACAGCACAATTCACAATAGCCAATAGGTGTAAACAACTCAAATGTCTATCAGCAGATGAATGGGCAAACAAACCATGTACATATCAGTATGTACAGAATATCAGAATATTATCAGTCAACAAAAGGAAAGGAGTACTGAGACATGCTGAACTTGTAAGAACGTCAAAAACATTATGCTAAGCAAAAGAAGCCAGAAAAAAAGGTGACCTACTGTTCTATTCTTTTAAATGAAATGTCCAGAACCAGACAAATCCATAGGGACAGAAAGATTAGAGGTTGTCCGGGGATAGGGGTGGGGCAACTGGGGAGTTAATTACTCAGCAGGTAATGGTGTGCTCTTCAGGGGTGACAAGAAAGTTTTGAAACTAGACAGAGCTGGTGGGTGCTCGGCACTGTGAATGCACTAAATGCCACTGAGGGGTACATCTTAAAGTGGTTAACTATGTGCTATGCGAATTTCACCACAATAAAAATGTAAGAACAATCAATACTGACTTTGCCTGGAGTTGAGGCAACCACATTGGATTGTGAGACAAGACTGAAGACAGAAGCAGACGTGTGAGGACAGCAGGGCTGAGGGTGGAAAGGGCCTCCGTAATACCCCGGATCCAGCAACCCTTCAGACTGATTTTAGACTCGCTTGTGAGATGGTTTCCTTTATTTTTACCTTAAGCCACTCTTAGATGGATTTTGTTACCAGGATCTGAATGCATGCTAACCGACAGAGAAGATGAAGGAAAGGAATGTCTCTCCTTGGGTTTGGGGTTTGTCCGACGATATGATGGTGGCCATTCACTGAGATGAGAAACAGTGGAAAAGGGCAGGACACGGGGTGAGAGTCGCGAGCAAAATTTTGAACATTTGCATCAGAGGTGTCTTTGAGTCATCCAAGAGCTCCTAGTTCATGGACAATGAGCATTATAATTCAAACCTATGGTGTGAAGTTGCTGCAAAGATTAAACATAAGGTCCATGACACAGTGCTTACTTAGCACAGAGCAGACATTCAGTAACTGCCAACAAGTATTATTATTGTTATTAATATCACCACTTTCTAAAAATGTGCTAATCCACCATAGCTTGGGAGAGTTCAAGATCCAAAACCATTCCTGCTTTGCCAACATACTGAACATCTGAATCCTTGATGTGAGGAATTTTTTGGTCAATTTACAAAGATATGCTGTCCATTATTTATCCGTCTCCTTATGCACTTCTTTAACATGCACTGGGCATTTGCTGCACGCCAGACATCGTGCACGAGCTCCATGCAGACAGACAACTAAACATTAGCATGGCCGTGGTGAATGATAAGGGCCACAAGGTATTTTATATCCATGCAAGGCGATGTAGGGAAGATATCTCATCCACGTGGAGAAAGGAGGCAGGCTCAGGAAGGGCTGACTCGGGAGGGGTGGTAGTATCTATTACTCCATTTATTTCCTTCATTGCATTGGCCACAATCTGTTATTTGATTTACCTACTTGTAAATGTGTTTATTATCTGAAAAATAAAAATAAGAACTAAGCATGACCATGTGCGACTTACGATCTTGCTCACCACCATCTACCCGGAGGCTGCCAGAGCGCATGGCACACAGCAAATACAAGAGAAATATTCACTGGATGATTGAAAACAGGTTAGTCCGAGGTGGCAGAGACTGTTGGCTGTCTACACTAGATTCACGCTCCTTTCTTCCTTAGCAGCTGTTCTAGTGACCCGATGGGCAGAGCACAAAGGCCAATAAACAGAAGACAACAGACCTCAAGCTAGACAAGATGCTTGGCAGAAGTTATTTGCCATGGATACTACTCTAAGCGAACAAAAAAGTCTACTGGGCTTTTCAGGGAACGGTTTTTGCCCACAACATCCCAAATGTGGCCTCCCAACAATCCCACAGGGTAGGTGTGATTATAATCTCACATCACAGCCGAGGGCTCTGAAGCACAGAGAGCCCCCAGGGTATGCAGAGCCACAATCTGAACCCACAGTCTAACTTTGGAGGCTGCTCTCTCTCAACCACTGCACCGGGGCAAACCTGTTCCCCATATGGGAGGGGCAGGAAGGCAGAGAAATGGAGGAAGTTTCATTTTCAACCAACCGAGTTTAAAATAACTGGAGATGGAAAAAATAATAACAAAATAAATAAAATAACCATAGGTGTGGAGCAGTTCCTTATGTGAGGATTAGAGCTGAAGGTACCACCAAAGCCATTTGCACACAGGTTCTAAAACTACTGCGATGTTAGTGCAGCCAAAGCTCCTAGTCTTCCAGATGCATAAGTTATAAGGTTACGTAGATATGTATGTATGTACGTGTGTGAGTATGTATGTGTACACAGGTAAATGTTTAAGTAACAGTGACTCTAAAAATTCCAGTAAAAAAGGTACATATCAATACAGCTAATACAAGTTTGTTTTAAGATTTTTTTTAATTGTGGGGCACCTGGGTAGCTCAGTCGGTTAAGCATCCGACTTCGGCTCAGGTCATGATCTCATAGTTCTTGAATTTGAGCCCTGAAGCCTGCTCCGGATTCTGTCTGTCTGTCTGTCTGTCTGTCTGTCTCTCTCTCTCTCTCTCTGCCCTTCCCCTACTCACACTCTGTCTCTCTCTGAAAAAGAAACATTAAAAATTAAAAAAAAAAAGATTTTTAAAATAGCTTTGTAGGTCAAAAGGGTGGCAGGTTAAAATCAGTTTTAACCCTAGTAATAGAGACAAACAGTTCCACAAAAGCAACAGCCCCCCAAACCCTTTGGGTATACATTTAATCCTTACGATAGCTCTTTGAAACAGAAATCATCCTTTAGAGATGAGAAGGCCCACAGAATTTAAATTTGCTTGAACTAATAACCTGCAATTACTTTAAATTCTGTGCTCTCTTCACTGCCTTCCTTACACCAACATGTATTAAGAGCAATTGAGAACTCTTATAGTTAAAACTAAAATTCTATAAAAATATTTGTTCTCTTATCTTCAGAGATATAATAACAGCTTTAAAAAAAAAAAACAGCAGCACTACATCCTAGACAACCTAGAGGTCGAAAGTAACATTGGAATAGGTAGGGATTTCCTAGATAAGTGTAAATTCCACTATACAAAGCCTGTAAGAATTGATTTTTTTGCAAATTATATTTTAAAAGCAGCACAAAAATCTTAATAGTAAGCACAAAACTTTTTCCTTGGAAAAAGTTTCAGGAAACAACTCCAGCTGTGGTTGGGAGTCGTGGTGAAGCCAGTGAATTGGTCAGTGTATTGGGAGGACATGCACGCCCCTGAGGAAGGGCAGGGAGACTGCGTTCACCCTGCACACCAGGTCCTGGGTCCCCAGGAACCCGGCAGAGCCACACACTGTACAGCGTCCTCCTCGCCAGGTCCTCTGTCTGCCAAGCTCCCACCAAAGGCAGAAACAGACACCGGGATAGCTGGGAGAGAGAAGCAATTCTCATTTCAAAACTAGTAAGACAAGATCTCTCCAGTGGGTCTCTGTCAGTTAAGCAGCTGGGCTATTTTGAAAACAGCATAATCTTATTCTACATTGGACACAGTTGACCACATTTCAACAGGTAAAAGTCACTTCTAAATATTAGACTTAAATATTATTTACTCCTTAAACCTAAAAAGGGTTTTCTTTTTCTTTTCATTTTTAAGGTGAAAATGGAGGTTAGATAGACTGTAGTATTTATCAAAACTGCATGGTCAGTGCCGCTCTGCTCCTTGACTGAGCTCTAAATACAATCGGAGGAGGACTCACATTTTCTCATACTTGGCACCTGCCCCCAGGGCGCACTCCATGCCAGGCCCAAAAGCGGTGCTCGTGGTTTGTAACAGAGCAAGGGGACCCGTCACACGTTCCTCTCGACAGCCACCCACCTCCGACCCCGTCCACCGTCGGCAAGTTCTCCAGTCACATCTGCAGAGACCTTGTGCGGAAGGCAGCACAGACGCTGGGCCGAAAGCGAGACATCTGTACATGGGGCTGGCTGGGATGAGGCGGAAGAAGTGCAAGTCCTTCACTGCACCGCGCCAGTGTCTAGCACTACCTTAAAGAAGTGAGAAACGCAAGGGCAGCCGACCGTACCTCCCAACTCACTCCAACGCCCTCCGAAGAACTGAATCCAGTGCCCACCCCACTACAACCTGACCAAAGCCAGGTGTGACCCTCACAGGCAGCCCTGTGATCACACAGAGGAGTAGAACTTTCAATCAAGCAAGGGAGTCAAATGCTCCCTTTATGAGATTCCTGAATTTTGGTTTGTACTTGACTTTCTTGTTTCAAACTATGCTGATACACACAGGCTGGCAATAGAGTTTAGTAATACACAGGTGCTGAACTGACCATGTGTGTGTGTGTCTGTGCATCCACACAAGTAGCCAAGCACCACACCAGTTCCACCCCCACCCCCATCCTATCCAGGAAAAATCTACCCTTTGTTCTAAATTCTAGTGGTCTTTACGAGTCCACTTATACTGATGGAGACAATGAACTGCAGACTGGAATAAGACTTGGACTTCCCAAGACGATTAAAATCTAGAAGTTAGGAATTCTGCCCCATTGCCTCACAAATGTATTTATATATATATTCAATCATTGACTTGCTGATCACTGATTCATTCACAGACATTTATTAAACACCTACTAAGTGCTAGTATGTGAAACACACTGGAACCACAAAGACAAACACCACCCCTGTTCTCAAAACTCACCACCTGCTGCAGGCGACGGGTCACAGAGCATCACCATCCAGCAAGCTGGAGAAGCCCACGCTATTAAAGAAACATGTGAGGGCAGGGTGGGGGGATCTAACTCTGAAATGGAGCCTGGGTTAGGAGACGTGAGAGAAAGTCTCCCAGAGACGATGGTGTCCGAAATGCAGGATGGGAAGCATTTACTAGAGGAAGGGGGAGGGGAGCGGGGCATGTTCCTCGTATGGGGAGCAGCATGTGGAGGCAGGAGCAGGCCGGGATGGCCAGGGGGCAGTGATGGGAACCAAGCTGGACAAAGGAGCAGACGGAAGGCCACACAGGGCTTTGTAGGCCACACTGAGAAGTCTGGGTTTGACTCTGAGGAGCCGCTGGACGCCAAGGAGCCAGGCAGGAAATCACAATTTTTTCATTTTCTGGGGAAGAAGCCTGCTTACCCAAAGTAACCAGTTTGGTTAACCAATAAATCAGGCAAAAAAAGGATGCGGCTCTAGACAAAAGAAGGCAGAACTGAGAGCATTGAGGAAGCGGACACGTCAGGGTCCCGGGGCTAACTGGGTGTGGCATGCTGCATGAACGGTTCACCAGGGAGTTTTGTAGAAGGCAAGGCTGACTTCATCTTGAACTTGCTGGGTGGGTGTGGGGACGCTCCAGGGAGGGCTGTGGAGAAGGAACTGCCTGCCTATGTGAAGTCCAGGGGTAAGATCTGAGCTGAGGGTCAGGATGTGGGTGTTACCACCAACAAGCAGTAGCTAAGTCCCTGGTGAAGAAGAAGAAAACAGGGCCAAAGATAAACCCCAGAATAACGCCAACAGTTTAGGGGTGCAGCACGCAGAAGACCCGCAAAGACCTCAGCGTGGGCCGCCACGGATGTAGAACAAAGGCCTTCACTTCTCAGATGCAGAATGTGTCCTAATTTTTGGTCCAGAAAATAAGGTCATTGTAAACATACCTAAGAACTGAACCAAATTCACAGTGAAAACGTGCCCATAATAAAAAAACGATCTATATAGGTCACTTTTCTGAGAGAAGAGGGAAGATTGGGGGTGGTGACAAACAGTATACCACAGGTTGCTAAGCTACTGAATAAAATAAGACGAGGCGTCTACCCATGTTGAAATTCAGGCTTTTAAAAATGTGCCCTAGAATGATGCAACCTTCATTAGTTACCATAGCAATGAGCTTCATTTCCCAGGGGACAATTGTTATTTTTGCCACCACTGAAGTAACTTGGGGGGGGGTAGGGGAGAGTAGTGATGCCGACTGAGTTTTAAAGACCCTGAATTTTCAGGGAAGACTCTTCTAATAGATTACATAGTGTGTAACCTCAATACAAACAGAAGACAGCCCCTGGTGATGGGCAAATTAACAGAAAAACTTGAAGCAAGGGAATGTCACTCAGTAACTTTTTGTAGTTTTTACAGTGACTTGTTTAAAGGGGAAAAAAGCCTCCAAGGCAAATAGTGTTGCAGAAATTCTTGGGAAACATACCTAAAAGATTTTTTAAAAAACACTTCTCACTGATTATTTATGATAACAACAAACTACCAGTTTCTCATGAAATACATTCAGATCACATGTAGTGAATAAACTAAATCCAATCTTCTACAAATCGCTGTGTATCTCTGTATTGAGGATTTCTCCACAACCTGGCAGACTGAGTGAACTAAGGCACCTCGGGGTGTAAGACAGAGTGGCTCAAGCTGGGCGCTATCCAGCGTCTGGACCACCCTGCCACGCAGCTCAAGGCCAAGCATGACCATCCACTACATCAGACCTAAACAACTTTGCTGAATTATGGACACCTGGATTTTTTTTTTCTCATAGCTGTACGAATCTAGCAATCTGAGGCTGAAGAATAGGGGTGGCTGTTTTATATTTCAAAACCCTGAGCTTCTAATGGCCTTCCTGCTTTAAAATACTAACAGCCATTCTGGTCATCTGCAGTCGTGTGCTTCAGCGAAGTAGGCTTATTACAGCCATTACCAGAAAGTATTTTAACCAGCTGGATCTTTTCTCTCAAACCAAAGGTCATGGAAGCCTTCACAATTTAGAATTTTAAACATCATAATCAAGTAGCAGCCATCTTCATTGTTTTTTAAAATCTACAAAATGAAGTCTCAAAATGAGGTTAAATCTCCCCCTATGGCAGGTGAGAAATTATAGACATACACAAAATATATAAAATTATGGTCTTTATCAATCAATACTAAGGGCCTTGAGAGAAGGAAATCTCCACAAAGAGTTAATTCTGAGTCATTTCATTACTTTTTTTTTAAGATTATTTATTTTGAGAGAGAGAGTTGGGCGGGGGGCAGAGAGAGAGAGAGAGAGAGAATCCTAAGCAGGCTCTAGGTTGTCAGCACAGAGCCCGATGTAGGGCTCAAACTCATGTACAATAAGATCATGACCTGAGCTGAGATCAAGAGTCAGACACTTAACCGACTGAGCCACCCAGGTGCCCCCTGAGCCATCTCATTACCAGGAAGCACGACTCTGGGTCTGCAGTTAGTTTCTGTGCATTTTCTTTGTATATTTTGTTTTCTTGGTTAAAGTCTTAGTGGCTAATGTTTAAGCACAGCTTGCTGTCTCTGCGTAGCTGTGGATTTTAGAATTCCCAGACTCCCTCCCTCTCAACTCTCAACGGCTATTACCTGCATAGCCGCTGTGTCACATTAGCATACCTCCCCTGCAAAGCCATCCAGACTCCTGGGTGGAATAAAGCTCCAAAATCACAGTGCATCTCGCCAACATCACAGCAGTCACATGGCCTGTCGATGCTAGGTAGCAAGTCCACCTCCCCAGTAGACAGAGAACTAACCTCAAAAATATTTTATTTTTGAATATTTTTACCTTTCATTTTTTAATACCTATAATCCTTTTATTCTGAATATAGATAGTACTTAGCAGAGGAAAGATGCTTGGAAAAGGTCATATGAACACATAACAGAAAGGAAAGAGAACAGGAAATAGAAAAGAACCAAACGCATTCCCAGTGCAGTGGTGAAGAGTAACCCGGAGGGCAGCACTAGGAAGGCACCAGATCAGAGAGGCTGGATGAGTTCCTGCATATTAGCATCAGCAATGCCATCTGTTCCTCAGCCAGAGTCCCTCACAGGCACAAGAAACACGAGTACAAGCCCTGAACTGTCAGTCTGAGCAATTCAACACTATGAGCGCGTTCATCAAATATCACCCACTAGGAGAAATATGGATGGAATCACGAGAGGAATAGTGTAGATTTAAATATTGTTCTCGCCTCTACATACAGCAGGAGGGCATGGTGTGTGGCATCCCCCTCACCGCTATGTTCCTACAGCCTGCCATGGTGGCAGGCCCATGATAAATGCTCAAAGGGGACTTAATGAAATAGTAAACTGCAAGAGCAGTGATTCAGAGGACGCCCCTGGCTGCCACTGTTCTGAATCCGCAGAGAGATGAACTGCTCTCTTCCAAGGTAGCCACACGCAGCAAAACGGCCAAGGGTTTTACACCTTAAAACACAAAGCAGAGCTGGCAGGAGGCGGCAAATGGGGAGTTACTGTTTAATGAGTATGGAGTTTCCATTTGGGAAATGGACTGTAGGGAAGGTTGCACGACATTGTGAATGTACTTAATATACTGGATTGCACACTTAAACATGGTTAAGATGGTACATTTTGTTATGTCAATTTTACAATTTAAAATGTTTTTTAATAAAAAAATACACACACAAAACATAGCCATCTCTCTAAAAGTATACCCTTCATAGAGTTGTCAAAGATGCAGCAATGAGAAGAGAGCAGTGGATAACCTGGCCCTGGAGGGTGGGTCAGCAAAGGGCTGAGAATCCAAGGAATTCACTTGCCCACTCCAACAGGGTAGGGCAGCAGGTTTCCATTCAGGATTCAAATCCAACCTGGACTTAGGGTTTGGAGGAATTAGACTTGGTATCCTATGAAAAACAGGAGCAAAGGACAGTTTCTGAACCATGTGTAAGTCAGTAAGTTTGCATAATGAAAGTTTTCAAAAGATTACTTTGGCAGTAGCGAGCAACTTGGATTAGACAAGACAAAAATTAAAACCTATGAGACCAGTTGAGAGCCTGCTGTAGGGATCAACATGTTAGAACAGAGTGGTGGGAGGGGAATAAGGAGAAAGACTCAAATCCCAGATACGTTTCTAAGAATAAACCGCAGGGCAGATAAAGGTAGTGACATTTCCAGTCAAGAAGGCCACGCTGATGACGAAGGAAGATTGTGACAGAGTTTCTACACATATTTGAAAAACAAGGAAAGACCTCACAGTCAACTAATTTTTCCAGAAAGAGGAGCTGGCAAATCCCATTGATTTTCCATAGTGTAACAGAATAGACATTGAAAGACCTTCTGGATTAAAACAATCAAATGCTGTCTTAAATTGAGTAGAATCTAGTTTCTCTTTATTGTTGTTATTTTAAAACCTATTTGAAAGTGAAGGATCTGAGGATCCCCAAAACTCTAATAAGAGAGTTTTTAGCAGTTTTTAATTCTTAAGTTTTTAACCTTAAGCATTTCTATTGGACCCTACAGATCTTAAGTATCTATTTTAATGTCACACTGGGGATAGGCTACAGAGAAAAGGTCTAAAGCCTAACCAACATGGGGAATCTAATAAGAAACTTTATTTAAGCCAGGATTCCAAAGACTACTTTCTTGGTATAAGAGTTTATAAGAAATAAATTCTCAGGGCACCTGAGTGGCTCAGTCGGTTAAGTGTCTGACTTCAGCTCAGGTCATGATCTCATGGTTCGTCGATTCGAGCCCCACATCGGGCTCTGTGTTGACAGCTAGCCTGTCTTCGGATTCTATGTCTCCCTCCCTCTCTCTGACCCTCCCCTGCTCATGCTGTCTCTCTCTCTCTCTCTCTCTCTCTCTCTCTCAAAAATAAATAAAACATTTTTTAAAAATGAAAAAAAAATTCTCCCCATGCAGAAATGGGACAGTAAGGAAACTTGCCTGGATAAAAATAAACAAATCAATCAATATATCACAAACTGACCCTCATAAAAGATTCATGTATTCTACTTGTGTGATCTGAGAAGCCTCTAATGGAGAATTTAATATTAAGTGGTCCTAGATTTATGATGTCCTCGGGCAACCAAAGAAGCAAAAGCAAACCTAATCTTACAGAGGAACTCAACTTCAGGGAGACCTTAAAAAATTTCTAAGATCTATGGAAAATGAGAGGATCCAATTTCTAAAAATGACAAAGCCCACTAGGAAACTAGGTATCAGAGAGCGAACCAGCAAAAATGAAAGAGCCAAAAGAGACCAACAAAGACTTCAGATACTAAAATCATCAGAAATAGAATATAAAATGACTACACTTACTGTGTTTCTAGATTAAAAGAGAAAGGTGAAAAATGAACAGAAATGGGGCACCTGGGTGGCTCAATCAGTTGAGCGTCTGACTTTGGCACAGGTCATGATCTCGCAGTTCGTGAGACTGAGCCCGGCATCAGGCTCTGTGCTGACAACTCAGAGCCTGGAGCCTGCTTCACATTCTGTCTCCTTCTCTCTGCCCCTCCCCTACTGATGCCCTGTCTCTCTGTCTCTCAGGGATAAATAAACATTTAAAAAATGTTACCATTTTCTTTCCCACATAACTGATCAGACTACAACTGTAACTCAGCTACACTCCCTTTTCTCTGATGTCCTAGAAGTTCAGACAAAGAAGTTTCTCTACAAATGCATGTGGGCTTTGTTCGAGAAAATAGGAATCCAGTTATGCATCACTAGATCACAACCACTTTTCTTTACTGTCCATGTTCTCATAGGAAACATGCCACACACACTTTTCAATACCACCTCTTCTATTTCAGTAGTGACTGGAAATGCACCATGAATAATATGGACCCAAGTTAGGCAAGACATGATTTGGGAAATAACTTCCACTAATGAAATTAAAGAAAGAGCAGAAAATATAAAGTCCATCCATTTTGCCTGCCCTACTCTATTTCTCTTTATCCCTTACAAAACACCCTAAGGTGAATAAGGCAAAGGTATCATCATTCCTAGTGATGTCTGAAGGTGCTAGGAGTCTAGAGGAATTTAAAAAAATTTGACCAAAGTTACACAGGAAGATGATGGGAAAAGTCACATCAAAAGCCTTCTGTCTTAAGTACATCATATGAACCTTGTTTGGATTCTTGTCTGAATAAATCAACCATTAAAAATATATGTTCAAATTAGGGAAATCTGAACATGTTAAATGATATTAAGAAATTATAGTTAATTTAGTTCTGCATAATAGCAGCACTGTGCAATGTGTAACACGCTAACACATATACTATTAACAGGTAAAATGATACAGTACTCTGCAATTCATTTAAAGTGAGTCCCAGGGGCGCCTGGGTGGCTCAGTCGGTTAAGCCCCCGACTTTAGCTCAGGTCAGATCTCACATTCGTG
Organism: Suricata suricatta; assembly: GCF_006229205.1. Taxonomy (NCBI): domain Eukaryota; kingdom Metazoa; phylum Chordata; class Mammalia; order Carnivora; family Herpestidae; genus Suricata; species Suricata suricatta. Next base: position 59,743,198 of record NC_043703.1, on the reverse strand, counting down.
GGTTCAAGCCCCGCGTCAGGCTCTGTGCTGACAGCTAGCTCAGAGCCTGGAGCCTGCTTCTGGTTCTGTGTCTCCTTCTCTCTCTGCCCCTCCCCCTCTCATGCTCTGTCTCTCTCTGTATCAAAAATAAAAAAATAAAACATTAAAGTGAGTCCCAGAAGGGTACCTGGCTGCCTCAATAGGTACAGCATGTGAGTCTTGATCTCAGGGCAGTGAGTCCAAGCCCCACATTGGGCATGGAGCATACTTGAAAAATAAACTATAAAATAAAAAAATAAAGTGAATCCCAGAACCCCTACCCAACAAAGCATGGAGTGGAGAGATACATGAAATGTGATTGGCTAAAGGTTGATCACTGAAGCTCGATAATGGGTACATCATTATCTTCATGTGTTGTATATGTCTGAAATGGTCTGCAATAAATAATTTTTAAAAATCTTGAGGTCTGGACTCATAACAACTGTATACATGACTGCATGTAACAGAAAGGCAGTGCCTCCTTTGTACAGGGAAATTATGAATAGACGAACAGTAGTGGGTGTGAATTCAGGTAGTACTAAACACTTTTGTCATCCAGATGGCAATCTGAATTGGTTTAACATCCTTTGCTGGCATTAATAAATGGTTCACAAATGAAATACTTTTTATTTCTAAAGAATGGATAGCAAACAATATCTGGGTCTCTAAAATGAATGAACAGCCTAGAAACAGTCATGCTTTAAAAGATGCTAACAGCTGAGGCAAATTATCTAGCATACATGCCCCAAAGAAATTGCTACAAACAGTCAGAATTATCCTACTAGAAACATTTTAAAGCTCTCATGTTAAATATTCTCCATACATAAATTACAGTAGCATACGTAAATGATAAAGGAGACAATAGCATATGGGCTGCTTTGAAGTTAGCAGAATGGATGAAAACGTCTATTTTCCACAGTGCTTAAATATAGTTCATTAGGAGATTAAATTCCCCTCACTACTGGAAAACACTAAATGGCATAAAAGTATTCAGATTCCATATTAAATAATCTACATTATTTTGAATATCCATCTGTTCCCCCTTATGACAAAAGAGACAAATACTGAGTTTCTAGATAGAATCATAAAAGCCCTTACAATTTAACCTATTTTGTAAAGTAACTAAGACTAATCCTATTTCTCTCATATTTTAAATGTATCGGACATGCTTTGTAGTAATAGACAAGAGATATAAAATGGGAAAATCAAAAAGACAATGACACTACATCTTTACTCTGCCAGATCAAATAAACAGAACAGCAGCCGTCTACAATTCTGCTTAATATCAAGTGATGATTTAGCACAAATGGTTGGGAAATCTCATGTTATCTTGAAAAACCACAGTATACAGATATCCTCTCCTCCTATAATCAACCTTTCCTGCTGTGGGTTTTTGAGATACATAATGTATACTCATGAATGTTAATAAATCCCATAAATCAAAACCACATTAACTTTCCTTCCATAGTGAACTTTCTCCATAAGTACCTGTAGAATTTCCTTGATGTATCAAAGTACATGGTATAAGCCAGCGTAGATGAACACACAACAGCAAAATTTCTTTATGTGCTGAAGAAAAGTCTATTACTAGAAATAATTCACTCTATCTTGACCTCCCTTGGGAAACATGCTTAAATTTAAGCCACACCAACAGGAAAGCTTACACGCACATTCATTAAATGCAGAGAAACCAGAGAAACAGAACCTTCTTTATTAGTCAACCCTCATTTCTACTTTTGTGGGAGAAGTAAAAGTAACAGTAGAAACTAAATTATTTTCTAAAATTCCTTTCAGAAATTCATTAAATTCCAAAAAGATTCCTAAATTCGCAAGTATCTCCTATGACTCTTGAGCTAAGGCTGGGGAACTACAGAGCTGCTCCACCAGAAACCAGAACTGTAAAGCAAGCATGATATGTAAATTATTGCTCTACATAATATGCAGCAGCATTGAGTTAATCCCTGCAAAAATAAACATCCAAAAAGCTTAGCAGTACCCAATATTTTTACTAGCCAGCATTCTCCCAAGTAGTTACATACGTAATAAAATGAATGAAATCAGCATTTTCTGACTCACACAGCGTAGCTTTTCATGAATGGGTACTTAAGTGTGAAGATGGATTAACTCTCTGATCTCATTTTAATGAGTTTCTCTTTGTCTTTGAGGGACTACACTGCACAGATGCTCAATCACTCCACTCCATAGTCATTTAAATCAATCCATTTAAGAGGTTTGAGAATGACACCAACTTGCATTTATGTGGGCATACTATAAATTCACCCAAATTTAAAGTCAGACAGTAATTTAAATAATGTAAAGTTACCTCTTCTGTCCAATAGATTGTGAATTCCTGTCCAGGCCACTTCCGTGATGTGAATGGAGTCTCTCCTGGCTCTGCTATCACACTGCTACTGACACACTCCTACTGACACTTGCAAGAGCCTCCTATCTGGTCCCCTGCCTCCTATTTCACTCTTCTCTGATCCCTTTATCCCACCCCCCCATGCAGGTACCTTCCAACTAACATACAAATTCAACTATGGCTTGACTTTTAAAGATGCAAGGGTCAAGTCCACCTGTGTGGTCTACCAGGTCCTCCGACTCTGACCCATGTACGCTCCTCTGGCCCCAGCTGCCCAATATTCTACCCAACAACTCTTAGTTCTCTAGGTCAGCAATGGCCAAACTTGCTTGGATTTCACAGGTCAGGAGAAAAACTAAAACTAAAAGGCTGGTGAGTTAAACATAGGGTTGCCAGCTTTTTATTTTGCCAAAGAAAAAAACATTTCGAACAAAAATAACAAACCCTACAGTTTGCTGGCACTTTCATTTTACCAAAGCTAAGAAGGATGTGATCTTAGAATCTAAAATTTGAATCAACTTAATTTTACATATAAACACTAAAATTTTAGATATAAAACACATTATAGGGGCGCCTGAGTGGCTCAGTAAGTTAAGCATCCGACTTTGGCTCAGGTCATGATCTCACCATTTGTGGGTTTGAGCCCCGTGTCGGGCTCTGTGTTGACAGCTCAGAGCCTGGAGTCTGCTTCAGATTCTGTGGCTCCCTCTCTCTCTGCCCCTTCTCTGCTCATGCTGCCTCTGTCTCTCAAAAATGAATAAACATTAAAAAAAAACTTTTAATCATTATATTGTCCTTTTTTGTTTTTATTTCACCACACACTGGTAAAAATTCTTGCATGAACTTATTCTGTGAAAGCCATGCCCTCGCTCATCATACCCTGAAACCCCCTGAACAGACGGACCCCCTGCTGAAGCATCTGTCTCTCCCCCATCCTCCTTTTTCACTTGCATAACTAGCATTCATCCTGCAACAGTCACCTTGTAGAGCAGCCCTTTTCCAAGTTTAGCGCTCATAAGGATAACCTGGGGACTGTGTAAGATGCAGATTCTGATTACAAAACTTTTGTCCTAGGTTTCTTCCAGAAGTGTTGTGGCTTGGGGTTTTACATTTAAGTCTATGATCTATTTTGTATTCATTTTATGTACGTATGAGGCATGGGCCAAAGTTCATCATCTTAATATATGCATATCCAATTATTTAAGCATCATTTGTTGAAAAAATAATCTGTTCTCCACCGAATCTGTCAACAATCAATTGAGCGTGCATGTGTGTTGTGCATGTTGTGGCCTCTGCTCTGTTGCACTGATCTGTTTGTTTAGGCCACACTGTCACACACGTGGCTATCCTGAGCCATCAAGATAAAAAGACGAAAAGTACTATGTGCAAATGAGAAGGGACCTGGAATGTACCAGACCTTCTTGATGTCTGCCTGGGTTTTCTTTCTCCTGCTCTACTGTATCCAATGTCTTTACTAAAGCCTTAGGTAAGTATACTTTGTGAAATTTTTTGAGTCCTTTCAATCAACTGCCCCTGGGTAACTGCTGCAATGATTTTGCTTTCTGGGATTAAAAAGAGAGAACACGAAGCCAAAGAACTGGCTGTTTTCCATCTTGCCTAAGTGGGTCAAGGTCAATCCTCTGTCCCCTCTGCTAGGAATGACACTTCCCAAGTTATACTCATCATGGTCTATAGGTCTGCTTTGATAATAACTAGTTAACCACGGCCAAGATAACTAAGATAATTGCAAAATGGGGGATTTTTTTAGTCTAAAGCATGTTTACCAATCAGAGTCTGTGAGCCTAAGAGTACATCAGGAATGTGAGCTACGGAAAGCAGATGAAGTTAACAGAGCAACCTGAAAATGAGCAAGACCCAGCAAAAGTTGAAATCGTTTAAGAAATATCACCAACCGCTCAACAGATAGTTGTTGGGCTTCCTGATACATAAAGGAAGACAAAGGCGGACATCCAGAACATTGTAAAGAAGATGAAAGAACTTATGGTGGGCATCCCTTCCGTTAAGAGTCAAGCTAGATTAAAGCGTATGCAGGTACTCCCAGAGTCTGAGAAGTTACACCCTGGCACGGCCCAGAGATGCAGACACCAAACAGGCGTGGAGAGTGGTGGCATGGCTAGCCTCCATCTCTCCTTCCGTTGGCTGAGAAAGTGAGATAGCAGTCGTAGTAGAAGGAATGATAACAACTGTTGGGGACTGAATGTTTGTGTCCCTCTCAAAATTCATATGTTGAAATCCTAACACCCCAGTGAGATGGTGTCAGGAGGTGGAGTCTTTGGGAGGTAATTTCCGCATGAAGGTGAAGCCCTCATGAATGGGCTTCCTAGAAGCCAGGAAGAAGGCTCTTTACCAAGAACTTCCAGCCTCCAAGACCGTGAGAAAACCAACCAATCCATGTTAATTTGATACTGAAGCCCAAACTTACTAATATGCCACCATACTGAACTTTTTTTAATAGAAAACACATTGTTCTGGACTTGCTTTCCTTCATTTAATCCTCGCAAAATTTCTAGGAGGGAGATCCTGTTTTCGATTCTGTCTTAGAAGCAAGGAACTGCAGAGCGCTCACACTAACCTGCCTGTAGCCCCCACGCCAATGAAAGGAAGAACCAGGAGGTAATCAAGACAGCCTGACTCTATGCCTCAGCTTCACAAGCCTCCATCTTATTTCTGGAGTTGTCTGGGTGCTCTGAGAGAGGAAGAAAGCAGATGGTGAGGACAGAAGGAAAGATGCAGGAAGCTTGATGAAGTTTTCACTATATAGATAACAGAAGACAGGAAGCAAAGTAAATGGCTTGCAGGCATTTAGAACACCGTGCACAGTGCTTCAGGTAGGTCTGGGTTGGATGGCTTCTGTCAGCCCCACAGGGACACGAGACAAACAACATGTGGCTCTGTCAGATTCTCTCAGTTACACACAGCTGCTATTCTTTTTTTTTTTTTTAAGTTTATTTATTTATTTTGAGAGAGAGCGAGAGAGCGGGGAGGAGGCAGAGAGAAAGAGCGGAAGAGAGAGAATCCCAAGCAGGAGTCCATGAACTGTGAGATGATGACCTGAGCCAAAACCAAGAGTTGGATGCTTAACCAACTGAACCACCCAGGTGCCCCACAGAGCTGCTATTCTTACAGGCTGGCATGGAAAATAAAGGTCACATCATAATTTCTCTCTCTTCTTATGCCATTAAAAAAAACTAGGGCTTCCCCATGGGGCAGCTCTGCATAATTCCCTACCTTCTCCTCCAACTCTATGCCTTGTCAGTGTGGACAAAACCCACTTAATCCAATCATAACACATCCAACCGCTTCGATCAGTACATATGAAACGTTTTACTCAACAAGGTCTCTTGGCTCTACTAAATCTATTTCTTGGTACCGAATACCTGAGAAAAATCAGCCTTGGATTTCCAGTCCCAAGGCGGTAACAAGTGTTGTAAGTTTGCAAAAGTTTAATTGACTCTAATCTGGTTTCATGAAGGGTGAAGTATTACTTCTCCTTCATTCTGAAAAGCATGCACCAAGTAGGTACTACAAACCAGGACTAGTGCTAGAAATACAAAGAGGGTAGAAGTGGGGTCTCAGCCCTCATTAGCCCATAGTCAGGTTTCTTTTCACACTTCCTCAAAAACACACCTCCAGGGCTTTGCGAGACTACACTATTAGTCTTTGGTGTTGTTATTTATAGAATTAAAACTAATCTCTGCTTGAAAATAAGGGAGAAAGAAGATCATGAAAAAGAAACTCTTCACAGTTTTTTGATCTCCAATTTTGAAAGCTGGACTCAAAAATAAAAACATCTGTATTGCCTATGGTAGGAGATTTTGATGAGATTTTAATGACTAACATTTAGTGAGCACTTCACCAAACAAAGTTCAGTTCTAGTTACTTTCTGAGAATTACTTGATTTAATCTTTACACGGGTCCTATCGGTTGGCACTTTTACTACGTCCGTTTTCAAGATGATGAAACTGAGGTACAAAGAGGTACTATTACTAAAGTAAAAGGAATTTACTTAACCTGTTAGGAATTAAAGGAGCCAGAATTCAAACCCTGCAGCAGACTTTGTCTCCGAACTCCATGCTTTTAACAACTAATCCTGTCCCTGAGGAAAGAAAGGTTCAAATATCATAATTCTGTAGCAGGTTAAGCTGACTGACCACTGGAAAAAAACTAAAAGCCCAGAAACAGACTCAAGTATATGGAGGAAAAATAAATTATACAATAAAAGGTGCTGCCATAATTAATTATTTGGTTTCCAAAAAGTCGATTCTCACCTCACACCATTTATTAAAATAAATTTCGTAATCAGCAGCCAGTCCCTGGGAGGTCATCGTCAACAAAATTGCTGCCACTCACCAGTTACTGAGAGCTGGAAGCCCTACTAAGTGCCTTAAGCTGTTAACAAATTTCAAGATTATTCTACGCGTCAGTAAGCTGGTGTTCAGAAGGTTAGACGGGAGGCCCAATGCCGAACAGCTAATAAGCCACACCAGGACTGGCACAGCACGGCTGTCACAGACTCGGGCCTACACGCCGAAGCATTCCACCACACAGCGAGTGCCCAAGTCCACCAGGGTCCCCTGGGCAGCTCCTGAATTAGAGCAGAGGCTGGACGCAGGACCGGCGTGGGACACGGAGCCGTGCTGGGGCTTCTGCCTAGACACCCCGGCCAGGCAGCTATTCATGGGGAAGGGAAACTACTCCAGGCAGCTCAGAGCTGCCAACGCAACACAAAGGGGAGACTGTTCCGCAACAAAAGGGGTACTCTGCCCTGCAGCTGTCTCCCACTGCCTACAGCTCCAGCCCTACCCCACACAGACTACTAGAACTCTAAGCTGCTGATGAGAAAGTACAAGAAATCTAACTTTTCCCCTCTTTTTGCCCATAATGAAAAGAACTCAACAATGACCTACACAGTCTCTGACAGAGCGTATTTCAGTTACAACATGGAACAAACCAGACCTCCCCTGGCAGATGAGCCAACAGAGGGGATAGCAAAGGAGCCAGGAGAAAAGACTCAGATATTTCAAGAGAATTGGAACAATCTGAATAATCAAGGTAAGGGCCAGAAACAAGGCAAGTTTACAGATTTTAAAACTTACATTCGCAGTAAGGTTCAAGGGAACAGTGGGTCACTGACAGGAATGTTACTACGATGAAAGGTGAAAGGAGCAATCAGAAATAGTACTTGAAGGTAAAAAGAAAAACCGAGGCCTAAAAAACCGACGTGGTGAAATGCAGACTGGCAGTAGCAGAAAACAACAGAGAGCCTGACATCTATGTACTCAATGAGACCTGCCAAAACTCACAGGAAGATCATGAAAAATTTCCTGTGAAAAGAAAGCTCCAGAATAACAGGTCCAGAAGCTCAAATATGTGCCTAACAGAAATTTCTGAAATAGAAAATGAAACGGGAGAGAAATAATGATTTGTGTAAAGGAGAAATAATAACTAAGTAAATAATGGGGGGGAAACAGAACTTAAAATGAGTTTTTCAGACTGAAATTATTCACTCAGAGCTTGGCAGAATTCATCATCAGAGATCCACACATCCCAAATTTCTGAATATCAAGAGGGAAATAACCCATAGACAACCTAACCTCCAACAAGATTTATTAACAACAAAAAGGAGCATGAATGAAACGGACGTTGGGCTTCTCATCTAACATACTAACTGTTACAAGACAGCAGAGTAAGATTTCTAGGACTCTGAACGGAAAAGACTATGGCATAAGATGTCTTAATTGAGCTAAATTATCAATACTATAATCATGATAAAGCAGAAGAAATATGGAAGAATACATAAGATATATAAAAAATAAAATATATATACTATATAAGAAAAAAATATACTTTCCATATCTCCTTTCTGGAAAAAAAATTCTTTCTTTTCAAGTTCATTTATTTATTTTGGGAGGGTTGGAGAGGCAGAGCAAGAGGGAGAGAGAATCCCAAGCAGGCTCCGCACTCAGTGCAGAGCCCCACTCGGGACTCAATCCTACCACGCTGGGATCATGCCCTGAGCCGAAATCAAGAGTCTGACACTCAACAGACTGAGCCACCCAGGCGCCCCAGGAAAAACATTCTTACGGAAGGGAGGACACACAAGCAATTGAAAACATAAATTAAAGAACTCAAGGGGTACCGGGGTGGCTCAGCCAGTTAAGCGTTTTAGCTCAGGTCATGATCTCACCAATCGTGAGTTCAAAACCGTTATCGGGCTCTGCACTGACAGCACAGAGCCTGCTTGGGATTCTCTCTCCCTCTCTCTCTCTACCCCTCCCCTGCTTGCTCTCTCTTGTCTCTCTGGCAAAATAAAAAACCTTAAAAAGTTTTTTCTCTAAATGAAGAACTCAAGAAAGTAGAAGATATACAGTAGTAGAGACATACAGAAGTATAAAAGAAATTGCAGTGAACAATAAAGCTAACAAAACAATGCTAATGGTGTTGAAATTATGAGAAGAATGTGCAGCAATGATGCTTATTTTTTAATGCTTTTTGCAAAATGCAAAAAAAATATGAACAAACATTTCTAATTACTTCAACAAAATTTAGGTGGTAAGAGGAAGCAAGAAGGAAGGAAGGAAGGAAACAATGTGCTGATGCACTCACAGTTTATGGGAACTCCACAGATAACATCCCAGTGTTAAATAAGGTCAAGTTTTAAATATGCCCATAATCAGAACACAAACTCTGTGCCTGGGTGGCTCAGTCTGTTAAGCATCTGGCTTCAGCTTAGGTCATGATCTCTCAGTCCATGGGTTCGAGCCCCACATCAGGCTGTGTGCTGACAGCTCAGAACCTGGAGCCTGCTTTGGATCCTGTCTCCCTCTCTCTCTCACCCCTCCCCCACTCACACTAAGTCTCTCTCAGTCACTCAAAAATGAATACATGTTTAAAAAAATTTTCTAAAAAAAAAACACAAATTGGACATGCAACTCCCAAGTCACACACAGAATTGCTTTTCTGCTTTGAAAGAGAGGAAAACTTGGCAAAGGAAGATGAAACTTAGAAAAGGGTAAATAATAAGGATAGTAATTTGAAAACCTAATACAAGACGCCAGGGTAAGACCAAACATGCAGTGAACAGTAAGGGGTTAAATACCCCTACAAAAGAGGAACACTCACAAACTGGGTAAAAGAGCAAAACTCAACCCCAGGGTTATTAAATGAGGCAACGTTTGCAAAAAAGTGCCAGGCATATATAGGAGTTGCTCAAAACAGTGTACACAAAAAAAGAAATAACACTGTATATAACACTGACAAGAATATAAAGGAAATCCTCAGAGGTCAAAAGCCTTAAAAAAGCATATAATTTTGACCCAGAAATTCCACTTGTAGAAATTTATTCTACATTCACATGTTACAAAATTAAGGAATTAAGGGATGCCTGGCTTGCTCTCTCAGTAGAGTGTGTGACTCTGAATTTCTGGGTTTGAGTTCAAGCCCCACACTGGGGGTGGAGATTACTTTAAAAACAAAATTATCAATTGAATGTGATAGAAAAGAGAAAAGCAGTGTGTGGTCAACTAGGGATGACAGGCTCTCTGTTCATTGTGTGCAAAAGCCAGGAATCATATACAAGGGAAGAATGAACAAATTCAAGCAGTTTTCTCAATTTAGAATGATCTAGGCTGCAGGGGCACATAGGTGGCTCAGTTGGTCAAGCGTCTTGACTCATGATTTTGGCTCAGGTTATGATATGGGCGCGACTTGTGGGTTTGAGCCCCGTGTCGGGCTCTTTGCCGTCTCAAAGATAAACAAACATAAAAGAAAGAAAAAGGAATGATCTAGGCTGCAAATAACAGAATTCCAACCACAGTAATTTAAACAGTAGGACTAGCAGACTGGCAGTTCCAGGGTGATTCAGAGGCTCACATGCATCATTCATGGCTGAAGCCCCACGTTCCCACCTACGCCCTACAGTGTACTGGGGACATCATGTTAGGCAAATATAAGGTTCGTAAGATTGTATAGATAAAACTATACTAAAATTGGAGGGGGAAGCAAGCTAAAAGAAATCTCTGTCCCCTGCTCATGCTGTCTCTCTCTCAAAAATAAATAAACATTTAAAAAAATTAAAAAAAAAAAAGAAATCTGTGAATAGTGGTTGCTCCAACATGGTGGATCATGGGTTCTTCCTTACCTCCTGCTTTCCATGCTTTTTGGGGCTTTCCATAATTTTTTTTTATAAAAATGTAAATACTTGTAATAAACTGAAAAAAGAAAAAGTATGTATTTCAAAAGAAGTAAAATAGAAATGCGATCGAAGAAAGGGGCTCAATGACCTCTTGGCCATCATGGCATGGGTACTTTTCTGGTTTTCCAATTAGACCTCTTTCAAATTGGTGTGTCACATGTATGAGTTTTCTAATTCTCCACCACACGCATACTAGTTTTGTAGAAAGTAAGCTCCTGGTGTTGTTAATGATTATCCCCTATGTAAGGTGCAATGCTTTATAGAATAGTTCCCTTTCAGGTGCCTTTATTTCACTATTACTATTACAGCCTTTATAGATAAATACAGGAAAATTAAAGTAGAAAAACAGAGCACTTTGCAGTGAGGAACTTGAGCCTTTAATCATTCAAGAGCCTTCCCTAAAATCACATTAAATCAGGAAACTTAAATCCATTTTTCGCCAATAGCATCCTCTTTTCATGTGCCATATTTTATAAAGATAATATTAAGACAAAGTCAGGGTTATAATGCATCAATTTCCAAGGGGCTCAATTTCTTTTAGATATTTAATTAACACCAGTAACCATCTGTGCCCTAAATCTACTATAGACAAAATGAATGCTTAGAGACCAAAGCAGGCCAGAGAAACCTACACTGTCCATTTGGCGTGCCTCAGACACTTCCTCCCATTAACCTTCCCCACATTATGAGGTAGATGGAACAGTGTGAAGGCCTTCCCACATGTAGAGTTTAATCTATTCATTTCAGGGGCATTTTTCAAGACCGCTTCTCCACAGCTTAAATCTAAAAATTTGGATCTCACAATTTCAATTTCAAAACTGAGAAATTTCAAAACAGCTGAGAAATAATCTAGGCAGACTCCTTGTTTCATACACAAGGAAACTGGGAGTGCACAGCTGAAAATCATCAAAATGGTCCGCATGACAAACAGAAGTGTTCCACTGAGCACACAAGGAGGTCTTCGGAAGAGGTCTAAACCCTGCAAGAACTTTTTTTAATGTTTATTTATTTATTTTGAGAAAGGGAGAGAGAGTATGTGCAAGGGAAGGGCAGAGAGAAATGGAGAGAGAGAGAGAATCCCGGGCTGGCTCTGTGCCGTCAGCATAGAGCCCAATGCAGGGCTCGATCTCACAACTGTGAGATCATGACCTGAGCCGATATCAAGAGTCAGACGCTTAACTGACTAAGCCACCCAGGCGCCCCTAAACCCTGCAAGAATTTATCCTGCTGATTAGTCTTTAGTTGTGATCCTATTTGTTAAATGTTGGCCAGTTTCTAAAGCCCTTTTTAGGTACTATAAATCCTCAAGTAAGAAAATTCTATTCAGTCAAACATGGTGTGGACACTAAAGCAGCAAAGGGCCATCTGTGAGGCATCAGGTGCCCTTTGAAGTCATCCTCCCTCCTCTTCTCCCTCCATAAGGAATGGAAATTAAGCTCTGCCTTTATGGCTATTGTTGCTGTCTTTACTAATGTGACGAGAGGCACCAAAGAATGTGTAAACATCCAACTGTAAATAAAAAATTCACCGAAATAAAAATTTTTGTTTGGCTTGTTTCATTTCATTTTAGGCCCTGCCACATTAGTCACATGAATTATGAAACGTAACATACTTCATTATACAAAATTAAATAAACTATAAACATCTACAATGTTAATCATCAATCAAAATTAATCGTTGGAGCCACTGGTGGAGAAAGAGGAAGGAGCTATTTAATGAGCCTTTGCACGATAGATGATGCTTCCTGTATTTTTCTGTGTGTTGGGATGATCCTTACAAGACCTCTAGTCAACAGACGTGAAAAACTCTGCCATACAGAGAAGTAAACCGAGGCTTTGGGAGGTGAACTGATCCAAGTCTCACAGAACAGGATGGGCATCTCCAAACCCAGTCTTCGCTCTCCTGAACAAATGTGGCCACAAGTTCCAGCGAAGAATAAGAAAAGATGTAGGTTGTACTGCCAAAGAATTTATGTTCTAAAGACACACTTGGGTCTCACACCCTCACCTATTTAAGAGTTGGAGATTTCAAGCGAAAATCTAAAATATTAGTTCCCCCCTCGGATCCTCGCCGTGAGGTCACTGGTGTGGCAGGAGGCCCTGATGGCGGCCTGGGGGTGAGAGGGGCTGGCTCTGGGCCCTCCAACTATGGTTTTTACTCTATTTCGCTAAAAATTCTCAGGCAGACTTACTCCTAACTATATGAACGCTGTAGGACAACATTAAAACAATCAGACATAAGTAACTTGCTGGAGTGTGAAGCAGTAAATGCTACATCAGGTGAAAATTCCGTGCACTGGTATCAGTTTCCTTTTCGAAGTCCTGGCTCATCCCTGCTCTGTCAGCATTCCGCCCTCAGTCAGGGCTGGCTGCGCTCTGAGCTGCCTAATCTTGGCTGAATTCCACAGGATTTTAGTTGGCCTCAGTAATATTTTTGCTTAGCTCCGGACATACTTCTTCTATAAATGATCTCCATTTTTGCACTGAACTTCTGAAAACTCTCCAGACTGAGGAAGATGTTAATAGACTCGTATTAAGAAGCAGTACCAAATTTTAGTGGCGGTCACCATGGGCCGCAGTAGAACAATTTTGCTTTGTATATTAATATACTTATTTGTTGTTACTTTTAGAAGATTAGTACTTTTAAGATCAACAGATGCATTTCTGTCTCTTTATTACATAACTGAGGCTAAAAGACAGCCACATTCGATTTTTTTCTCTTTATTACGCAATCGAGGCTAAAAGCTACATTTGTTCCAGCTTTGAAAGAAGAGTAAACTCAAGAAACGTGAATTTTGCACCCCAGACCTTTACACCAACAAGTGCTACACACGTCTGCCCTTAGCAGAGAAGGAACCCATCCTATCAATACCAGGGATACATGTGGCTGAAGAGCTGTACGGCCAGAATACACTTGACCAGAACCGCTAAGTGAAGTTGGAAAGATCGACGTATCCAGAACCCTACCGCCTCTCACCACCTCGGCGAGCACAGTCCCAGTCAAAGCCCCCACCACTGCTCCTGCGGCAATGGGCTGGCCTCCTCACGGGTCCTCCAGCTGCTGTCCTCTCTCACCCTCACCCGGCCCATGGTCGAGTCTCACACAAGTCAGTCACTCCATTAAACAGAGTAAACCACACTCCTCTAACTGAAACTGCAGCAGCTCCTCTCTTTTACCAGAGTGAACACCAACATCTCCACAATGGTCTCCAAGACTTCATCCTGTGAAGATCCCCTTGACCTCGTCTCTTGGCTCTCCTCCTCCCGGCCACACTGGTCTACCCACCGAGTATCAGCGACATTCCTGCCACGGGGCCTCTGCACTGGCTGCTCCCGCTGCCGGGAAGCCGCACAGCTAGCCCCTCACCCTTCCAAGCTTGGTCCAAACACGGCCCTCTCAGGAAGGTCTTCTCACCTTCAGTGAGGACTGCCCAGGCCATTCCTTTGCAAACAATGGAAATTTAACCTCCCCCCAACCCATACCTGCATTCTCGGTCCTTTTAACCTGCTCTAGGGTTTTTTCCATGCTGTTTACTCACCTTCTCAAATACTCTTTACTTATCTATAATAACTATTGTTTATTTCTCTCCACAGGAATATGAGCTCCACTGGGCAGGATCTTTGCTTTGTTTACTAATATCATCCCCTGCCCAGAAGAGCACCTGATACAGAGTCAGGAACCCAACTAACATTTGCTGAACACACGATGAATTAAAATAAGCAGAGTGAAAGTGGTCTAATATGGGCACATCAACACCCAACACACAAGATTCTTGCCACTCCTGGTGACGAACGGAACCAGGAAAAGCAAATCAGGAGTCTCAACAGTCCAAGAACGATGGCTCACACCACAGTTCTGAGGAACAGAACTAACTATAAATAATCAGGCAAGGCCTGAGACACAGGTTAGAGTATCTCGGATGAAATCAGAACTCCTGCTTTTAGCAAATTCATTCTTTCAGAAGCCAGCAGTAATCTGCGCACAACTACCCCCCAAAAAACGTGTGCCTCGAGCAGGCTCGATGAATCCGTTTTACCAAGGAGTGGTTTCCCCCAACCTGATCTTTCATTTTTATCACGTTATCTCAAAGCAGGGTTCAATCACTTCAAAGACGGCTCTTGAAAGGAATATTAAGGGACAGAGGGCGCACTGTCATTTAATTATGTCTCTTTTTCTGTTCCTTTATTTAAAAGCATGGGGAAGAAGAGGAGACAGTGAAGAAATTACATCTATAGATCTCCCTTAAAAGAGAGCTATGGTGGTGGCTTTGACTGCCCATTGTGGAGAAGACAAAAATGACCACAAGATTGGGAGGACAGGAATCACAGAATATCCAGAATTTCTGGAAGGAATGAGAGAAAGCTGGAAATAAGGTCGTTTCCAAATGTTCACAGGACATGCATTCCTACATGCTGACATCTGTTGAGAGTCTGTACTGTGTAAAGAAAGAAAGCACGCACACACACAAATATATCGACTTCTACAACCAAGGAAAATCACAGGTGACTCCTAAAAATGGGTAAAGTTGATGCTGGCAGGCGAGGTGCGAGGACCCGGAGCAGGTCCCGCAGGACCAGCCAAGAGGGGCCCTGGCTTTGCACAGATGAAGTCAAATGTGAACCGAAAGGAAGGGAGAGCGGTGTTTACTGAAGACATAGAGCAGATACAGATGGAGCATCGGGGAGACTCAGAAAGGAAGAAGGGTGCAAGTCTTTGCTTGGGGTCCAGAGTTTTTACTAGGGCGGTGGTCTAGTGCACAAATATCCCAGGCATCCAGGAACGGGTCAAACAAGGACAGGGGCTCAGGCGTCCTCCCTAAGTCACTGGTGCCCTGGAGCCTGGGGTCGTGCTGTCCAGGTGTCTAGAGCCAGTGGTCTTACAAAGCCTTCATGACGACCTCACTCGGACACTCCTTATACGCTCTCCACTGAGCAGGAAGACTCCAAAGAAATCATTAACGCCTTTATAAGGTGACATACATGATGGCATGTGTAAAGTGGGGGTGCAGGTCCTAGCAATAAGAAAATCAGGAAAAGAAGCAAAGGGGGAAAAAAGCTCTCTTTTTCATGGGGTCCCTTCCACTTCCCTATCTCAAAGAGATTTAAAAAAGTATTGCACTCTTGGGCAGTATTCCAGGAGCCTGAATCAACTCAATGAATCTTGCTAACAACTCCTATGAATCAAGTGCTATGATCATGCCCATTTTAGAGATGAGGAAGGCAAGGTTTTCCTGTCATTCTCCCCACTCCTCCTCCAGCCTCCTTTTCATCTTCCAAGCAGAGGGCTTGGTATGTTGTCCATGATGTGTTTTAGCCAGTACTGCCCTGGTTTATGTCTGTCCTTCTGGCCTAAGTAGTAACAGCACCTACACTTTCACTTTTTTTTTTTAATTGTAGGAAGAAAAAAACACCTAACATGAAATTTACCATCTTAACCATTTTCAAGTTTACCTTTACTTTTAAAAGGGTCCCAGTTTACACCATAAGTTACCTGATCAGCCTTGTCTACTTTAACTTTTCTACTGTAACTGTTTACCTACTGGCCTCCTTGACGGAACCGTGGGCTTTTGGAGAACAAAACTCCAGCAGAGTGTCAGGCATACAGGGAGTAAATGTATAATAACTGAACAAATGAATAAAGATGTTCTTCGAAAATCCCTCCTTTGGTTAATTTTCATTTTACAGAGGGAGTCAGCCCTCTACCAGGGTCAGAATTTGAAACTTGTAAGGTGTTCCCTATATTTCTGACACGGACACTGTTGCTAGAGAAAGAGCCAGTGGTCCACAGAATGCTGTACACGTGTGTTGCACAAAGAAACGGTCACGTGGCCACCAGTGAGCCGTCACAGGAGACCGTGGCTGCAAGAAAATGTGTGTGGGCTTATAAATATTTGGACAGATTCACAAGCCTGGAATAAAGAACAATAATAAAAACAAAGAAACTACCTAAAGAAAGGTCTCAAAATAAAGACAAGAGAGTCAAGTGCTACACTTAAACAGTCTTCTAAAATTCAAATATTATCTTTAGGAATGCAGAACTCCACACTGTCAGCATATGGGCTCCTGGAGTGAATCACAACACAAATGTAGTCTGAGTTAATCCTGTCCCTTTGAAGAGAGAAATAAGGACCTCCAATTTCAGTAGACTTTTATAAACCTAAGATGCAGTATTTAATATGAAGCTAAACAAACCATCCTTCCCTCCCTCCTGTCTTTTCCTCTCTCTCTCTTCTCCCTTCCCCTCTCTCTCCCCTCCCCTCACTCACACACACACACACACACACACACACACACACACACACACAATGTTCTACATCAGTTAAACTGAGCAAAAAGATAAAAACAAAATTGAGGGGAAAAAAGGATAGAGTGTGGTTTTTATTGATTTAAAAACAGAAAATCCCACTAACCAGGGCAGTGTTATCAACATTATAATGCTAAAGTTCTGTTCTGCGTTTTTAACCTGCACCCACATCTTTGAGTCGCTAGGACCACTTGACCACTTGGGAGCCAATCTAATCTCTGTATTTTTCCAGATGGCAACTGTCATTTGGGCCCGAGCAAACCCAAAAGGACCAATCTGGCCAGCTGTCACATTGCGTACTTGAAAACTCACTCAGAGTTGAGGTGGCCGTCACTCTGTTCTTTGTAACTCTGTTTAAGATGTGAAGTCCGAAAGAGATCTTCAGTTCAGAACAGTCTTAAGTGCTTTAAAATCTGCTGTTTCTCTGCTAAACATGGCTCCTTAATTCTTATGAATGTAATGAAGAGAGTATTTTTGAGCTGTTAGTGTACTTGCACTGAACATGACCAGCCGTCAATCTATCTGTGCGCTGGGCAAGGCTTCTGTGCTTCTGTCCAAGTATAAATGCCAAGAAGGGAGGACGGGATGAGAGGAGAGAGACAAGGTTTTGCAGTGGGAATCCCAGGCTTTACCCAGAGAAAGCACAGGTTTTCTAAATCACTTCAACTTTAGTAAACACACTGAAGCCAACAGGACTTGATCACCATGGAAATTCTAACCTCACAGAGTAAGGAGGAGGGGGCAGGGCGTGGCCTGGAGGGAAGTGGGAAAAGAGGAAAGCGAAATCAGGGGAGGAAGTGGGGGAGGTAGGTGTGTCCCGTCCTCCCCTCTGGAAGAGGTGTGCTCACAGGGTGAAAGAAGGAAGGCCTCCGCATGCTTCCCGCTCAGGATTCTGGGAACAGGCTGCCTGGCAGGCCACACCACGTCGATTTGGCCTGGTCAGTCCCATCTCGGTAAACTGTGCCACAGCAAAGTCAGGCAGAGCAACGACTGGACTTTATTGTTTACGTCTGCAGCTCTCACTCTTTTTTTGTTCCCACAAGATCCAGAAAGTCCTGCCTGACTTGGGTGAGACAGAAGTGGGCAGTGGGGCGGGCACGAGCGCACCATCTAAAGGGGACATGACGCCTCTACAAAGACTGCAGGGGACCAGATCACTAGGCCAAGAGCTGGCTGAAGGCTATGGCAGAGGCCCAGAGGGGAAGCATGCCCGTCAGAGCCAAAGCGGTAGCCTGCCAGGAGCATCACCCGACATGACTGAGCACAACAAGCACAGCAGGAGTTCCACCAGCAGGAGCTTTCAGCAGCAGGGAGGCCGTCATCGCTCCGTCATCTCCAGTCCAGGCAACGGGCTGGCACAGCTGCTCCACGGCAGAGCCACGAGGGACCCGGAGGTCACCAGGGGGGTTCTTACAGATGCCATCCACCCCCCAGCCCACCCCTCCCCATCTCCCAGATGCCAACTCAGCGAGGTCAGTGGAGGAAAAGGAAATACAAGAATCGGAGCACGGGCCAAGTGTACAAGTGAGCATTTACCTGAAAACTACTTAAGTTGTTGCATCAGACTGATTTTACTGGATTAAACCAGGGTTAACCTGCTTCCCCATCCACCTGCACACTGGGAAGGGGCTTGTAAGGAAGATCAGCCCAGATGATTCAAAAATAAGGAATCATTCTCTCCACCTGTGGGTCCCATAAGTAACTACTGTTTCTTCTCGTTCTTACTTCTGACCACCCACAACATGAGGCAGAGTGAGGACAATAGTGCCCAGTCCTACTAGAGGGACCTCAGTTCCATGACTTAATTGTGGAAGAACACCTTCTGGAGTTCTCCTTCATTTACCTGTTGGGGAAGGTGGAGAAGTACATCCTGTGAGGAATGACCGAACAGACATGGTTGAGAAAGAAAAGAAACCAAAGAAAGAAAATGAAGCATGTTTTTTTTTTCATACTTAAAGCTTTATACCCTTAGGGTACATTTTTAGAGAGGCAAAAGGCATCAGGTATTTTGTTCACTTCTCTAGCCTTACCAGAGGTGGACAGGCTCCAGCAATCCTGTGACTGCAGCCTGAAGAAAGGTATGCGGCACTGCTTACTCCCTCCCCAACACACCCTCTTCCAGCATTCACAATGGCGACAGGCAGGGAGGAGGCACCCCAAGCCTTTATTGTTTAGCTCTGGCAAGCCTCCCATCTTCTTCAACTGTGATGTTCTGTGTTCAGGGAATTTCCGGCAACATTCTGTGAAAATGGGGATTAGTCACAGGCTGACGCTGTATGCTAACAGTTGAAGGTTTGGGGTATGTCATGAGCGACAGCGACAGGTACATTCACTTTATACAAGGTAAACAGGCTGCCTATGCTCTATCTCAGGAAACCCTTCCAACGTCTACTGATGATTTGAAGATCCATTTGCTATTTGCAAATCATAAAGTTCTCCAGGTTAGAGACGAGCTGGTACATCTGGACTGAGTCCACTCATTAATCCATCCACAGGCGTTCATATAACTAACCGTAATGACACAGAGCATGGAATCCCACTGGGAAACACAGTAGAACAAGACACAGTCCCTGCCCTCAAGATGCGCAGAAGCTGGTAGCCGAGACAGATTAACTATTAAAGAACCACCATATTCTCAACTCTTAGTTTGTCACCAATATCACCAGAGACCAGCCATCCATTAGCCTAAAGCAAACTTCCAATAACGAGGTAACACGTGTAACAGCACAGAGCAAGTACACAGTGTT
>NC_043703.1:59489428-59723453 GCF_006229205.1 Suricata suricatta | reverse complement strand
TAACCTGAGCTGAAGCCAAAGTCAAGAGTCAGACGCTCAACCGACGGAGCCACCCAGGCACCCCCAGAAGTCTTTAAAAGCCAGTGCAGGCTCTGCCGAGCCCCTTCCCGTCATGATGGGCGGTGGTCCTCAAGTTGGTGCAGCCTCTCCCAGTCCACCAGCTTTGTCAGCAGAGCCCACACACGACTCCCAAGAGTCATGAGCCAGGAATGAGAAATAAACCTTGTGATGGAAGCCTCTAAAATGTGGAGGCTGTCTGCTATTACGATATAATCTAGCCTAGCCTGACTCAGACAAGGTAGCTGAAAAAACAGCATCTCTTTCCCAATCGTCTGGCATTTGGACTGTTAATCTAGATGGTTTTCTTCTTACACATCATTTGCTCCTCCACCACTCCCAGAAAACAAGTCATAAAAATCATTATTTGCATTTTAGCATTTTTTTGGAATAAGAAATTAAATTTTTCTTTTATATTCTTTTATAGAGTAAGAAATTTAAAAATAATATTCCTTTATTTTTTAAATTCTGCTTTTTAAAAAGTTGTTAGCAATTTTCTTTTAATTTTTAATATTTGTATATATGTGAAAGAGAGACAGAGCACAAGCAGGGTTGGGACAGAGAGAAAGGGAGACACAGAATCCGAAGCAGGCTCCAGGCTGTGAGCCGTCACCGCAGAGCCCAATGTGAGGCCTGAACTCACAAACCATAAGATCATGACCTGAGACACCCAGGTGCCCCAGTCATTAGCAATTTTTAAAAAAAGGCAATTCATCCTTGCAAAACACACACACACACACACAATTTGCTCTTGCATAAAATTCAAATATCTCTGTATAAAACGTAAAAAAATCATCACCTCTCTTACCCCAATTCTTTCATATGCATAGATTCACTTTTTAAAAGGGAGAGATGTCACAAAAATAATAAACATATTACTTTGCAACATGACTACTTAATAGTCCATAGACAGCTTTCCAGTTAAGAATTGCATTGTGTGGCTATAACATAATTTATTTCACCACATCTCTACCGATGGACATTTGGCTGATTATACATTTTTATTTAATGGCAATGCTACAATAAACATTCTTTTTTCTATTTATTTTATTTTTGAGAGACAGAGAGAGAGAGAGAGAGAGTGCAAGTGGGGGAGGAGCAGAAAGAGAGGGAGACACAGAATCCAAAACAGGTTTCAGGGTCTGAGCTGTCAGCACAGAGCCCAATGCGGGGCTCAAATCCACAAACCATGAGATCATGACCTGAGCTGAAGTTTGTTGCTTAACCGACTGAGCCACCCAGGTGCCCTTAAACATTCTTCTAAAATCATACTAATATTTACGTAAAACTTATCCCAAGAAATGCACCTGCTGAGTCAAAGGGTGTGAACACTTTGCATTTGACAGGTACTGCCAAACTGCCCTCCGAAATGATGGTATTGGGATACCCAGGCAGCTCTGGCTGGTAGAGCATGTAACTCTTGATCTCAGGGTCATGAGTTCAAGCCCCACGTTGGGCATAGAGCCTACTTTTAAAAAAATGACAGTTATCAATCTAACAGGACTAGCAATAGTATATGAAAGTGCCTTTCTCCCTAGATCTTACAAATCTGGATAGTATGAATTTTTGAAAATATTTGTTAAGCCAAGATTTTTTAAAATGGTGCTTTGACATTTAATTTGTATTGCTTTTATTATTTTTTTACAACTTGTTTTCACTACCTGTATATTTTCTTCCCTGTATATTTTCTTCAGAGAAATGTGTGCCTAACTGTATTTTTTAAACAGGGTTATGTTTTTATTATTTATTTGTAGAGGCTTTTTATCTATTATGAATATTAAGAACTTAAATCTATGTTAGAAATCTTTTCTACAAGTCTTCATTTGTGAATGCTGGGTTCCAACACATAAAATTTTTTAAATTAATATATTTAAATTTGTCAAAATTTCCCATTATAATACCTGGGTTTCAAGAAAAAGTCCTTTATATTCATTCCAAGCTTAATAGGTTGACTGTGAGAACATTCTACAGAGAATACAATTAATCCCACTTTTCTGGCTCTTTAAATCCACCCTGACCTTACTTTATTCTTTAACATAAATGTGTATATCATGTGTCTCTCTGAATACGAAGGCTTAAAGAAGAGAATGGCTCCAAAGCAACTAGTGCAGCATCCTGTATGCAGTAAGCTTTCAATAAATATTCCTTTATTTTATTCCTCCCAAGTCCCATTAGCTTAGAGACAATAGACACATAATTCTTTCCAAAATAAGTTCCATCAGAATTCCAACTGTGCTCAGGGTGACGACACGCCCTGCCCCAACAACTATGTCTCCCAGCCTTGTGGACAGCTCGGGGTTGGCAGTATGATACAGTCTGGTTAATGGGACGTGAGTGGAAGTCACTGAACTGAGCTTCCAGGAAGCTCCTTGAAAGAGAGCAGTTGCAGCTGGTGTCTGCCTTTGGCCATCTGCCCTCCCCCTTCTTCCTGACTGGAAGGCAGACACAGTGCTGGCTGCAGGGCGGCCATGTTAAGATTTCAAAGTGAGAAGATCACCAAGGGCTTCGATGGTTTTGACAATCCTGGGATGCCCACCTCTGATCTCATCAGAAGAGGAAAATGACCCTTTACTTGCACAAGACATTAATAGTCAGGTTTTCCATTAATTGCAGCAGAACATAATATTTAAACTACATGTCCTGGTTCGCCCAACATCTTCGCACAGATTTTGAAACATTCTTTCCATTTTCATGGCTTGAGATGGTCCCTTGAACAGAAGTTATGTTGGTATGAAGGGCAAGTTCTCCATGCACAGACACATTAATTTAAAGAGGTGAAATCAAATCATTAAGCACTTCAAATAGAAATCCAAGTGCACCCTAAGGAGAAGTCAGTAATCAGCAACATATGGTGTCACCTGTGCTAATCCTGGTGCTAAATCACCCTTATCAGGATACCACACAGCTCATTTTAGCTGTGAAGTAAAATCTTAGGGATAAAAGATATTTTAAAGAAAAGAAAACTCATGCCTTTGGAGGGCCTTTTAATAACTGCACAAGACTAAATGTTTCTTTTTGCCACTATCAATTCCCAAGAATTTGGGCTCACTTTAAATTTTTTTCGAGATTTTAAAAAATATTTATTTATTTTTGAGACAGAGTGCATAAAGACGGAAGAGGCAGAGAAGTGGGAACAGAGGCTCTGAAGCGAGCTCCACGCTGACAGGCTGACAGCAGGAGCAAGCCGGATGCAGGGCTCGAACTCACGAACTGCGAGATCGTGACCTGAGCTGAAGTCAGGTGTTCAACCGACTGAGCCACGCAGGTGCCCTGGCTCACTTTCAGTTTTAAATGAAATTAGGATTAAGAAAATATTCCAGTAGGTACCCAGTGAAAGCCCCAGTACTGCATTCCCCTAGATTAGAGAGGAAAAAAATGAACTGAGGGAATGACTTAAACACTTTGCCACCGGGAAGTACAGTCTCAAAATGCTGGTCCTATTTTAACCCTCTCACTTCAGCTAGCCAGCCCTCCAAGCCAGAAGGAGGAGCAAATGGGCCGCGGGAAGACAGACTGTACACCAAACAGCGGTCCTCTCCCGCAGAGCCGTCACTTCAATGGGCAAAGGAGAGGCAGGGGCCATAAACCAATCATCTCAGATGACTGGGCACGAGGTTCGGTCATCTTCGCTGCTTCCTCTTATCAGCAACCACGACTTCCATCAAGAATAACTGTCTTCTAAAAAGTGCCCAACCCTTCCTCAGCAAATATCTTTGACATGGCATTGAGTATTTTTAATTGAATTCTTCAATTATGAATAAACTCCCTTACTCACTGTCCAGGACCACTGTCCTGGTCTGTGTCTGTAATAAGGAGCAATGTACCACCTACTGCTCCACACAGTCTCTTTACCATCTACCTATAAGGGGAAGGGGAGGTGAGGGAGGGGGAAAGATGAAAAGAAAAAGGGGTAGAATCTAGAGAGAAAGTCAACAAAGAACAGAATGCAAAGAAAATCATGTATATGGTCAACCATAAGCTTTCATATTAGCAAACCGTCAGCTTCTGAAGTCAGACAGAGAGCCCTTCCTCCTGTATCATCTAGCGATGATAATTCCACTCAGTACAACTGGTTGGTCAGTTACCATTTTAATTCTTTAATAAATGAACCATATCACTCTCAACATTTAACACAATTTTTGAAATACATATCCACAAACTTAAGCAAAGTTCAATAAACTTTCTGAAATTCTATATTCACAAAACAATTTTAAGAATTACTTTAATTGTGAAAGGGGACCTGGGTCGGTTAAGCCTCCAGCTCTTGACTTCGGCTCAGGTCATGATCTCACGTTGAACCCCGTGTCAGGCTCCATGCTCAGCTTGGGATGCTCTCTGTCTCTCTCTCTCTCTCTGCCCCTCCCCCGTAAGAGCACCCTCTCTCTCTCAAAATAAAATAAACATTAAAAAATTACTTTAGTTGTGAAAGAACGTCTCTTCAAGTTGTTAATTTGTAAATAAAGTCCTCATTTATGTCAGCCAAGTTAACAAAAGTAGGTAACCATATCTGGAAGAATTCCGAGGCAGTACTTGTTACAGGTTATTAATCACCAAATAATTAGGAGGAAACTGCCTAGAATATATTTCTAACACAAATACCTAAACTTGTAATCCAGTTCTTTCCCAAGCAGGGAGGCAGGACTGTTTATAGAGAAACCACACCAGGGAACAGGTAAAGAATCAGCATACGTGTTTTAATTCTCCTGGCATCCATAGTGAGTTCACCCACTAGCGATGAAATTCCATTTAGAGCTCTGAGTCTCAGTCTCCTTGCCTATAAAGTGGCAATAATGGCACCAATTATTAGTTAGGATGCCTTCGATGGGAATAAAGAAGACTCTCTGGTAACAAGAAGGCAGCGGTACGGAACTCCAGGCTGCCCAATTTGATAGCTGGTTCTTTCCATCTTTATCTCCTACCACAGTCGGTATCCAGCTTATTTGTAGGGTCCCTTTTTTCCCTATAGTCACAAGACTGCGATAGCCGCTCCAGGTGATCAAATCCAGTCATGACAAAAAGGAGCAGAAATATAGGGGGTGTTTCTTTCTTGTGCACCCCTTTCAAAAAGGGAGGGAGCTTTTCTCGCACGTACCCTTATCTCTTATAACGCTTGCCTGAATGGCGTCACATGCCTACCCCTAAACTGGTCCCTGGCCAAAGGAATGAACTTACTATAATAGGCTTAGACTAATTGGGATTTAATTCTGAGTTATGTGAAGTAAGGGTGGACACCTGAATGAAATGGGGGCTCAACCAGCCAGAAAAAATAAAGTAGACAACTGGGCAGACAATCAGCAGTCTCAGAAACCCCTTAGTTCAGAGTACTGTAGCAAGGATCAAACGGTAAAGTGTAAAAACTCTGTAAAGTATAAAATGATTCACAGATGTAGGAGACTATTATTCACTCCAGAAGAATGCTGTTTACTGAGGAAACACAGTTCCCCCAAATCTTTTTTTTTGTTCCCCACAATCTTTATAAAGAAATAGGTTCCCTGAAAATAAAGGATATCTTTCTTTAAAAAAAAAAATCACAACACAGGAAACTATAATGACCATCATTCAAACTATAATAATAAAATGTGAGGTTTTGAATTATTATGAATATATGCATTTTTCAAATATATGCAGATTGGTAACATGAAGCATCAGCAATGGGTTTTTCAGCCAATATATACTTCCATCCTATATTCAACAAATATTTTCTGAGCATCTACTAGGAGGTATTATTCTAAGCACTGGGGATACTGTAGTGAACAAGGCAAAATCCCTGCCTTGTTGGTACCTATGTAACCACACCTAACTGTATAACTATTTTTGAAGAGAAGCATTGTTCATCACTAACATATGTTGAATTCAAGTGATCAGGATACATGTAGTTTTAAATTAATTATAATAATTGGGGGTGGTTACTTCTAATTTCCTACACTACCCAAAAATAAAATCATGAAAAAAAAATTGACAGGTGCCTACCAACAGAAGAAAGGATGAGGGAACTAGATTCTTCTTTGTTGCTTCCCCCCCCCACCCCCGATTCTGGATGAATGCCGAAAAGCAAAACCATGTTTCAGCTCTCAGTTCTGAAAATGATACTTGCAAAGGGCTGAGCTAAAATAGCATCAACATCTATAGTCTAAATACAATCAAATACACACAAAATACAAATAGAGAATCCTGAGAACAAACTACATGATTTCCATGGTGCCCATTAAAAGTAAACTTGACATTATACTTTATATGTTTTACATTATATGTAATTCTTTTTTTTTTGACATTATACAGGAATCTTATTAGTAAATGTTACATTCACACCAAGCCTTACCAAGCAAGATAAATGACTTTACTGGATGCAAAGAGGACTTAGTTGCCTTATTTTTCATTTCTGCAAAAATAGAGTTCTATGATACCTAGGAATCACACAAATTAGAAATAGGAATAGGGGCACCTGGGTGGCTCAGCCACTTACGCGTCCAACATGTGGTTTTGGCTCAAGTCAGGATCTCATGGTTCGTGGGATGGAGGCCTGAGTTGGGCTCTGCGTTGATAGCACAGAGCCTGCTTGGGATTCTCTCTCCCTTTCAAAAATAAATAAACTTTTAAAAACAAAATGGGAATGAAATGTATGCACTTAAGCAAAGATTAATCATCTGGGTTCTAATTAAAAGAATTTTCTCCAGGAATTTCATACAATAAATAAATACTGCTTATGCACATATATTGGGGGCTGGGGGGGACCTGTATTTCCTAAACAAGTAAGTGTTCAGCGGGGCTTTTTAAAGATCCACTTTACTTATTAATTCTTTAGAAATATTCACTCAAGGCTGTACCAGATTTTCTCTTTTTATTGAGAAAGAGACAGGATTTCCTATATGTGTTTTCAAGTAGAGGGCACAGTGAAAGCATTACTTTGTGTAACCAAGCCCCTCCCCCGTTCCCATTAGTGTGTGCAACACACAAAGCGGAAACAACCAAATGACAAATGTATTTACTCTCCCTTCAACTTTGCTTTTTTTCCGAAAATTTCCCAAATCCCTGAAACTTTGTACCCATATAAATGACCAATGGAGAGAATGAGATAGTTGGCTATTAGGCCAAAGAAGGCCAGGATGTGTTTGGGGGCAAACTGGCAAAGAAGATACAACTCTGAATTCGATTCAGAGGACATTCACAGCTGCCACCTGCTTGAGGTGAGGGAGGCTCCTTTTCCACCTGCGCATGGTCATCTCCATGCATCCACTGCCGCCACCTCACTACTAAGCCAAATCTTTCCTGGAGAAATTCGAATTTGCCATTTCTAGTGCTACCCTCTGGGCTTGGGTGTAAGTCACAAAAAGAGAAGATTCAATACCATCTTTGACTAATCAGCACTGATCAGAAAGGATTCCTTTAGGGTCTCTGCAAGAGAATACACTAAGAACTAGACCTTCAGGGCTTGCTCTGAATCAACTTTCCCTAGAATCAATTTAGCTTTAAAGATGAAAATGGGGTTGCCTAATGCACCATATAATGGATGCAGATACCTAACATCTGAGCACATTGACGCAATTTCTCTGAGTGAATTTGCAAGTTAACAGACAGAAGTCTTTTCAAATACCATTTTTTTTCTTTTCATCACTTTCATGATATACTTCCTAACGTATTTTCCTATGTTCTTGAACATAAATTAATATGGGTTTTTTGTTGTTGTTGTTGTTGTTTTATTTTCAGTGCTTTATCTATTTTTGAGACAGAGAGACAGAGTGTGAGCAGTGGAGGGGCAGAGAGAGAGAGGGGGAGAATCTGAAGCAGGCTCCAGGCTCTGAGCTGTCAGCACAAAGCCTGATGCAGGGCTCGAACTCCAGAACCATGAGATCATGACCTGAGCTGAAGTCAGATGCTTCATCCACTGAGCCACTCAGGTGCCCCATGTGATTTTTTTTATGCCTTAATTACAGATATCTCAGGAGCTACTGTCTTACACAAAGGGTTTCTTATTCTATCACTAAATGTCCCAAACTCTCACTCTGTTTTTAGTTCAGATATCCACTTCCTATAAGTTTTCTAAGGTCAACTATCAATTCTTGACTTCTTATTACGAACACCCTAATTAGCTCTTGTCACAGCCCTAATATTTTGAGGGCCAGCTGATCAAGTCTGTCAGAGTTCTGTCCAAACGAAACAGTGGCAGCAAATGAAAGTCAGAACATCGCTTACCTCTTGGGGGTTGTGATCAGCGAAGGACATACAAGGTCCTTCTGAGGAGCCAACAGCATTAAATGTCTGAACATGGGTTTCTTTTTAATACTGCACTTAGCTATACATTTATGCTTTATGTGTTTTTCTGTATATTTCGTGTTACAGAACTTTAAAAGTGAGTTAAAATAAAATATTACAGGCAAAGAGCCGAATGGCCGCCACTCCTCCCCCCGCCCCAATATGCACGCACACGCGGCAATGTTCATTCAGGTCGTAATTCAGTTGCCTGCAATTATATGTAAAGATGATAGTCAATGATATTTGCAGAAGCTGCTTCATTCAGCCCTGTTTGTAACAGAGGAAAAGAAAGAGAAACAGGAGAAAACAACATCCAAAAAAACCTGGACACAACCTAAATGATCCCCAAAAAGGTATGTAAAATAAACTATGGTACTGAAGGAAATAAATCACTTTATTCTGATAAGAAAATATCCAAGAATACATTTAATTAAATAAGCAAGTTGCAGAACATGACTGCATATGTGAATATGACTATTTCTGAAGAAATGCATAAGAATCTATTCGCAGGACTACCCCACAGGATATGGGAAGAGTTGATCAAAAAAAGGGGATTTAATTTTATACCATTTGATTCTATTTGAATTGCTAGCCAATAACCACGTTTTTCTTTAAAATAAGAAATTAAATAAAGAAATACTTTATTTCCATTTATAGCTGTAACAAATGACTCAAACCTGAATGGCTTAACACAACACCAATGCATTCCCCTACGCTTCTGGAGGCTCCAAAATGAGTTATTGTTTTTTTAATTTTTTAAATGTTTATTTATGAGAGAGAGAAAGAGAGAGAGAGAGAGAGCGTGCAAGCAGGGGAGGGGCAGAGAGAGAGGCGAAATGTTTTAATTAAGGAGCTAAACTAATAGTTTCGGCAGAACGGATTCCTTCTGGAGGCTCCAAGGGAGAATCTGTTCTAGCTTCTAGAAGCTGCTGCCATTACTTGACTCGTGGCCACATGTCACCAATCAAACTGTGCCTCATCTCCACAGTGCTTCTCCTCTGACTCTCATCCTCTCATCTCCCTCTTTTAAAGTGTACTTGTTTTGAGAGACACAGAGACACCATGAGTGGGGGAGGAACAGAGAGGGAGACAGAGACTCCCAAGCAGGATCCACTCTGGCACAAAGCCAGGTGCAGGGCTTGAACTTACGAAACCTTGAGATCATGACCTGAGCTGAGACAAGAGTGGATCCTTAACCAACTGAACCACCCAGGCGCTCCACCTCCCTCTTTTAAAGATCTTTATGATTATACTAGGCCCACCCCAACAAGCCAGAATAATCCCCCCATCTCAAGATCATTAACTTAATCACATCTGCAAAGTCCCTTTCACCATGTAAGTCCCCCTGCTTGGGGGGCCAGTGTCCAGCCTACCACAAGTAGGTGCCAAATTGTCCTTGGAGGACGCTTCCAGGGTCTGAGGCGTGGGGGAAGGGGAGTGGGGAAGCACTTCAATTCTTATTCTTCTTATTATTTTAAGTTCTTTACATTAAATATGTATTGTTCTAATTAAAAACCCAATAACCCAATATATATACCATATTTCATCAGCTCTAAGATACCATCGATCATAAAACACATAATTTTATGTCTGACTAAGAAAGGATAAAAACAGTAAGTCATGATATTTATTGCAACATCATGGTAGATAGTTTGCCAAAATACCCTCAGAAATGTCTCCCATCCCAGCACGTCCACCCTTTTGTAACGTGACCTGACTGCTCCCGTCGTCGGCAAGAGGCAGAGTATTCCTCCACCCCGACTCTGGGCGAGGCCTTGTAAGGTGCTCCCACTAATGGGACATTAGCAAAGGTGACTCAGACAGAAGCCCGGAAAGGGCCTGCACCGCGGGGCTGGCGCTCCCTCGAGGCTGCCTTCCTACCATGTGAACAAGTCCAGGCCGGTCAACGAGCCACCCCAGCCAACTCCTCAACTCCGGTGCAAGGAAAGACTGCAGCGGAAAGCCACTAATCCTGACATCAGAAATACTGAAAGGTGAAAAACACTGGAACTTCGAGTCAATGAAATATGATGTTTCAGTAAGTATATTTCAGTATAACATCAGTTATTGGAGTAGGTGTCTAACGGGTATTTCTAGGAGGAAAGCGTACAGATTAGTGAACTGAGTTCTTATGCCACATTTTGGCTGCCTAAAGGTTACTTTTGTTTATTTTCTGGTTTTCAGTTACATCTCACAGAGTCAAAGTTAATGAATAAGGAAGGTTGCACTGTCAGGATGCTGCTCTCTGCGGCTCAGCATTAGAGCAAGATAAATTATCTTGCCCATTCAGTGGGAAAGAAACTCACAACCTCTAGAATTAAATGGTGAAAAATTATTACTTTGCCAGGCAGGTAGGCACTGTGAATCATAAATTAAAAGTGACAACGCCAGCAAATATCTCTTCATTTTATCATATAAAGTATATAATGTTATTTAAAAACTGGAACCACGGTGGCACCACATGAGTTCTAGCATTTATTACATTTGCCATTTTTTAATCAAAATGATTCCAAATACAAAAATGGTTCAAGTCACTTCCCACTACAATTCTGCCTTGGTAAGCATACTGTGGGCTTCTTGATTCATGGCCCAAGAACAGAAACAGGATCTATTTTGTTAAAAAAAAAAAAAAAAAAAAAAAGACAACAGCTCTATCATCAAAGGTGAATTTTCTGCTTTAAAATCTAGTTTCTGGATTATTATAACAGCCACCATATAGAAAGTGCCTGTTTCTCCAAATAACTCATTATGATAATACCTGATGTGGGTGCATCACTGAAGGTAAATGAGCAACAGAAAGAACAGCTTTACCCCTGGGCAATCTTCACCACATATACAAACAGTTCTATAAATTCTTGGGTTATTGATTTAATTCACAGCTCCTGAGTGCCAGACACCGTACTTAGGAGCAGGGATACAAATACCCCACCAAAAAACTAAAAACCAAAATTCAAAACTCTGAATTTTGAACTGGAGGTATCAGCTGAATTAATGCATTTTCTGACTCTAAAAACTCCTACATCCAAAAGCTCCAAGAGCTTTCCGTACAACTCCTTCTGTCCTTCAATCCTCACACACATTATGGCCATTTTAAAAATGACTTCCACATCTCTGATTGAATAGGGTAGTAAATGGAGGAGCTGGGATTTAATCCAGAGAGGTCTATCTGGCTTTGTTTACTACCCAACAACACCTGTTGCTGTCTCTGCTTTGTGCTTTTTGATTTGAAGTGAGAAGAGTTGAATCCAGGTTTAAGCTAGGAGGAAAGACAAGAGGAGGCTCACAGAGTAGCAAGGAGGAAAAAAAGAATCCAGTTGAACGCAAGTTATCGTGATAAAATGCTGAGAAAGTCCTCTTTCTGGGTCCCTTTAAAGGCATGTAGTTATTAGTCCCCAAAGAGAACTTTTAACATGTCTCCTACACCTCAGGTTTACTCTCTCAGATGCACCAAATACCCCAGCATCCTCTTTAATGGTCCAGTGAGGAGTCACCATCCACGCCTG
Organism: Suricata suricatta; assembly: GCF_006229205.1. Taxonomy (NCBI): domain Eukaryota; kingdom Metazoa; phylum Chordata; class Mammalia; order Carnivora; family Herpestidae; genus Suricata; species Suricata suricatta. The sequence continues at coordinate 59,711,643 of NC_043703.1, read as the reverse complement.
CAACTATTCTAAACTTGTATACTTGAAATATATTTCTCTAGCAGGCTCTGGAGAATGAATTCCAGAGTAATCACCGGGTACACAAAAGTAGCACGTTTTCATTTACGCCAAAATTATTGCCTTGTCATTCTAAATTTCCAACTGGGTGCCCTTTAGTTTTAATAACACATATCTGGTGAAAATTCTCCATGTTTATACAATCCACATCCACCGTAATTCTCTATTATTCAACAATGAACTTCCACTTTTCGAAGATGGATTCTTAAATAACAAAAACTAACATCTCCTGAATGTTTACTGTATTTCAGACTCTTTACGGAGTCTTTATATGAACTATATCCCTTAATAAAACCTTTTGAAATAAATTCTAAGTTCTATTACTATGCCCAATTAGCACATAAGAAAACAAAGGCCCAGGTAATAGAGAGCTTATATGTTAATTAACACAGTAGCAGAGCTAGTATGTGGTGACAGGGAACCACGTCTGACTCCAACGCCCATACTCTCAATCCAATGTGCTGTCCTTACGTGGATGGACAATGACCAGCCCCCAAATCCAGAATCCACTCACCTTTAGAAACCCGGTTAGCATCCATCTCTTCCTGAGATCTTCCCCAACTAAGAGTCCTTCCTGCGAGCCTCCCCAGCAGACTCTTTTATCACAATGCTCCTCATCCTCCTTTTTCACTCTACCTATTTTCCCTGGGTTCTTGCATCCATTCCCAAGGCTTCCAGAACCTCCAGTTTTTAGTCTAGGAAGCTGAGCCTTAAGGAACTTGTCTACGACCATACAGCTATGAAATGGTAGAACAGACTCAAATGTGACACCAGTCCTCACTCTTACCCCCCACACAATGCTGCCTCCTCAAGGGTAACCTTGCTTAGTAAGCCTGAGATCCTTGAGTGTGCCCCACTGCCAATGCTTCAGTTCAGGCAGCAGCATCATTTATTTTAACCTTTGACTAGACCGCCACTTCATGCCCTGTTTCTCTCCCAAACTGTTCCACAGAATTTTCTGTGATGACAGAAACATTCAATAATCTGCCACATGTGGTTTCTGGGCATTTGAAATGCAGCTAGTGCTGGGAAAGGCTTTCTAACTTTAATTAATTTAAATTTAAACTTAAATAGTCACATGTAGCTAATGGTTACCATACTGGAAAGCATGGCTCTAAAGGGTCCTCAAGTCGTTCCTGTTCCCAAACCTTGACATTCATAAGACTCAGCCTCATTCCCTCCACCCTGGGTTCCAGGAAGTTTCCTGTAAGCTCCCCTTTCCCTAGGTTTTGGGTGTATCTGTTTCATAACTAAAAGTCAAGACTTAGCCTGTTTCCTAACTACATAAAAAAGTCTCTTCTCGTGAGTTTTTGTTTGACAGAGGGATTGTTTGATTATAGGGATATGTTCCCCAACATACTCAGGGAAGAAACTTTCAGTGGAGAATCTGAAGGAGAAATTTGAGAGGACAAAATGACAACAGGAGGGAGGCAACCCTAATATAAATGCCTTTTCTAACTGGAAACCTCATCAATACATATTATAAATTGGTGTGCATTATTTTCCAAAGAAATTAGTATTTAAACACAAAGGGCAGACTCCAGCCCAGGTCAATATTTTGCTTGGTCTGTAGAGTTAGTAAAAATGGTTTTTGCACTAACTTTATTTTTTAAATATTTATTTATTTTATTTTGAAAGAAACAGAGCATGTGTGCTGCATGTGCAAGTGAGCAAGGAAGGGGCATGGAGGGGGAGGGAGGGAGAGGGAGAGAGAGAGAGAGAGAGAGAGAGAGAGAGAGAGAGAGAGAGAATCCCAAGCATGTTCCTCACTCAGTGCTCCTGCATAAACTTTGGAAATTAAAAAATGTCAGGGCACCTGGGTGGCTCAGTTGGTTAAGTGTCCGACTCTGGATTTTGGCTCAGGTCATGAGTTCACGTTTTGTAGGGTCGAGCCCCACATTGAGCTCCACACTGGGCAAGGAGCCTACTTGGGATTCTCTCTCTCCCAGCTCTTTCAAAATAAATAAATAAACTTAAAAAAATGAAACCTGTCACATAAAACTCTGGGTCTGCAGTACTTGCTGAAAACTCCAAGGATCTGGAGACACGGGCCCTGAATTCCCACGTGGCAAACTTCTGCTGCATCTGAGAAGATGCTGTCCTCCTTCATGAGCCAAACACGCCTCACACCCCTGCTACACCCTCTTGTATCACTGACATTGAGACCCGGCCTACTTACCACGAATTATTCTCAAAGCATGCCCCTTCCTTCATTTATGTTACATGCCTTATGCCTATGGCCATGGGATTTTGTGACCCCTAACGGAGCTTTACAAAGTATTGTCATCCCTATAATTTCATTTACATCTCACACAGTCTTATGAAGAAGGTAGCATTAGTCTCCCTGTGTTATAAATTAAGAGGCTGACCCTCAGGCAAATGAAGACTAAGTGCGAAAAAGTATATTTTTAAATTTTTTTTAAAGTTCATTTATTTATTTTGAGACTGATGGGGATAGCACAAGTGGGAGGGGGCAAAGAGAGAGAGGGAGATAAAGAATCCCAGGCAGGCTCTGCTCCGCACTGTCAGCTCGGTGCCTGATGTGGGGCTTGAACTCACAAAACCGTGAGATCATGACCTGAGCCAAAACCAAGAGTTGGAAGCTTAACCGACCGAGCCACCCAGGCACCCTGAGAAAAGCATATTTTTAACTTAGGCCCTATAAGTCCTTCTCTCATGCCCTTTCTACCATAAACCATTGCTTGACAATTGCCCAAGAACAATTCCGTAATTTAAACTGTGGGAAAATTATGATATAAACAACACATCCTTCAATATCTTGCTCAAAATGTCAGTGAGAAAACGTGGCCAGGTTTGACGAATCGGTTGTTGTAAGAGTGCTCCCCAACCTCTTACAGCACCCTGAGTGCCTAAAGGTGTTCCCAGCCGGGAGCACACAGCCCAGGGCTTCCAGGTGCCCAGGCCCTCCCAGGCAGCCCTGAGAGCTGAGGGCATCGCTACCTCACCACAGCTATAATTAAACCCCCACAAGGGCACTTCTGCTCCAGAGATTCTGAACACAAATATGAACAGAAAACACACCACACATTTAGCACTTACAAATTCTTCCAGCAGTTCAATATCTGGCATCTAAATGAGAAGAGCAAATGAATGATTTCAAGTGGTTCTGAAAGGCTGTCAAGAATCAGCAAACTTCCTGATATTTCTACTTGCCAGATTAATTAACGAACTTTAGGGTGGTCCATGGCCAAAGAACTCATACATTAATCATCACAGTCCCCAGCCTACATTCATTAACTTAAGAAACATAGGTCCCCACGCCTGGCTGGCTCCATCAGTAGAGCATTTGACTCTTAATCTCAGAGTTGTTCAAGCCCCACTTTGGGTGTAGATATTACTTAAAAATAAAAAATCTTGAAAGAAAGAAAGGAAGAAAGGAAGGAAGAAGGAAGGAAGGAAAGAAGGAAGAAGGAGGGAAGGAAGGAAGGAAAGAAGAAAGAAGGAGGGAAGGAAGGAAGGAAAGAAGAAAGAAGGAGGGAAGGAAGGAAGGAAAGAAGAAAGAAGGAGAGAAGGAAGGAAGGAAGGAAGGAAGGAAGGAAGGAAGGAAGGAAGGAAAACACACACACACACACACACACGTCCCCAGATACAAAGATTTAGATTACAGCATTCAGGCCAATCTGGGAATCTATCCCAAGAGGTAAAGGCAGTCCTGTAAAACCAGCAGGAGACACAGAGTTGGGGGGAGGGAAAGAGTTAAAATCAGCTTTGCAGGGTACAAAATTCAAATGGAATCTATCTGGAGACCAAGCTATTCCCAAGCTTAAAGCCAATATTAGTCAAGGCAGTATAGGGTAGCTCCCCCAGCCAAAGGCCTCATATGAGCCATCAGACTAGTTATTTACCTTCCTTGCGTGTGTGCGACAAATGATTAACACAGTAAGTTTAGTTAACATCCATCATCTTACATAGATACCAAAAATTTTTTTCCTTCTTCCTTGTGATGAGAACTCAGGATTTCCTCCCTTAACAAATTCCACATATACCAGTCACTGTAACCAGTCAGGTACAGCCATCTTGCTGTACATTATATCCCCAGGACATACGTGTCTTATAACTGCAAGTTTGGATCTTCTGACCACCTTCTTCCAATTTCCCCTCTCCACACCCCCTGCCTCTGATAGCCAGAAACTTGATCCCTTTTTCTATGAGTTTTATATTGTTTTCTTGGATTTCACAGGTAAGTGAGATCATACAGTATTTTCTTTAACTTACTCACTTGGCATGATGCCATCAAAGTCCAACCATGTTGTCACAAATGGCAGATTTCCTTTTTCATGGCTGAGTAATATTCTACTGCATACAACCACCTTCTTTATCTAATCATCCATTGGTGAATGCTTAGGTTGTTTCTGTAACTTGGCTATTGTAAATAATGCTGTGATGAATATAGGGGTGCAGATACCTTTGCAACATAGTATTTTTGTTTCCTTTGGGTATGTTCCCAGAAGTGGAATTGCTGAATTATATGGTAGTACAATTTTCAATTTTTTGAGGAAACCTCCATCCTGTTTTCCACAGTGGCTGCACCAATTTACAATTCTACCAGTGGAGCACAAAGGTTTCCTATTCTCCTTATTCTTGCCAAGCATTCATTATCTTCTGTCTTTTTGATGATGGCCATTCTAACAGGCCTGAGGTAATATCTCAATACAGTTTGACTTGCATTTCCATGATGATTAGTGATGTTGAGCAACTTTTCATTTATCTGTGAGCCGTTCACATATCTTCTTTGAAATAACATCTCTTCAGGTCCTTCACCCATTGTTTACTTGGGTGATTTCTTATACATCTACAATCTGGGCATATTTTGGGATACCAACATTGAGAGCAAGAAGAGTGTCCTAAGGATATAAAAGGGCATCTACCCTCTTTCTTCTTACCTTGTGTTATCATTTGTTGACCAGTTAGTTGATTTACCAGCCTGTCCTCTGAAAAACCAAATCCAGCCTTTTGTGATATCCATGGAGGCTGGTCCTTCTTCTTTCCACTGAGGCCTCGGAGAGGTGGCATAGCACAATGAGGCTAAACAGAAGGATTGTAGAGTTCAAAGAGACAAGGTGCACATCCCCCCCCCACCCCCCCATCTGGTCCCTCTTCTCTCAAATGAGTGTGAAATACCAGCTTCATAAAATCACCTTGAGGACTAAAATAGAAAAGGCACATAAAGGGTTTAACACAGTGCCTGGCACTTGGCATGGACTCAATAAATGTTAGCTATTACTAACTACTATTAATATTCTTGAGGTTTTCCAGCCTTCTCCCTGAAATAGAATTCACGCTGTGCCTATATGTGCTTAATGTCATTTTTCAAATTTTAGTTTGTTAAAAATATAATAAAATATGTATGTAAGTTCATCCATTAGGGGGGACAAAACTTTTCTTTAGCATGTGTTTTGATTTTGTGCTTAGAAAATACAGTTACCATATGGGGTCTGCTCACTGGCGCTGTAATTTGTCATTATAATAATGGCTTTTGCTCAGCAAACATTCATAGTGAGCACCTATCCACTCTCTACCTTATACTCACTACGAGAAAATTGCAGTCAACATGTCGAATCAGCAAATGAAGCAATGAGGAGGAAAAGGTGCCAAGTGCTATATGAGCAGATTTCAAAGAAAGCCAGGCATGACGATCATGAGAAAAGGAAGTCAGTGTTCCCTGTCCTGCTGCTAGGAGAGCAATTACCAACGCCACCTCAAGCTACCAGGGCACTGGCTCATCTCACGCCCACGCTCCAGCAGCAGCAACCGGCCCTTGCTAGAGCATGCGCCTTCCGTCTCCCTCCTCCCCCTCCACAGGCTGCAGCGGTGACTGCCATAACCTGTGACATGAGCCCACGGGGGTCACAGTCCCAAAGGGAACTGCCGACCATGGCTGGGCCATTAAGCCCCTCCCCAAGGAACTCTGGAACCGGGACTGGTGGCCTGACGTCAGTCCCTCTCTCCCTGCTTACCTACACGGGAACATGCACCCTGCGGGAGCAGATGACGGCCATGTTCGGCCATGTGACTAAGAAATACAGACAGCAGGTGTAAGGAAGAGAGAAGGATGGGGCAGACAATGAGAAACCCAGGAGCAACAGGGAGAAAGGACTTCCTGGTTCTCCATATGCTCCAGTCTTTAGTTCTATTCCTAGAGCCCAAACGCATCCCTGTCCTCAGATTCTGCAAGATACTTGAGCCTTCTGCCAGGAAACTCCAGAGCTGGTTTCTGGTCACAGTACCAAAGACACCTAAGAGACTGTGCCATTATCTATCACCAGAAGACAACTGGTTTACTAGTGGTCCCCTCCCTCACTGTGAACTGATGCACAACAGAAATGTCTGCTGCTCCAATTCTGCCTGCTGTGTTCTAAGTCTTGAGCCAGAGGCCTTGAAAACAACACAGTGCTCAGGATCCCAGAGCAGAAGACAAACAGATAAATAAATAATTTTAGTGCATGTTAGGAGGTGTTTTAACAAATACAGGAAGAGTGTGCTGAGGGAATATAGCTATCAGATCAGGAGGAGGAGGAGGAAAAAGAGGCCACATGCAAACACTGCTCATCCTGAGAGTAGTTCTACAAGTGAAGTTTACAGCTGCAAAAGCAGAAATGCCCAGAGATCCGTATCAGGGCACGTATCAGATGGAGCATGTGCAAATCCTACTGGCTTTCCTTTCACAAAATCAGAAGACCCACAAGTGGGAAGGAGCTTCATTTTCCTCAGGCTAGCCTTCTGCACTTCACATAATGCATGTACTAGCACCTTAAAAACAAGTTTAATTGTTTTTTAAATGTAACTGCTAGCATCTAGCTATTTTTACATGCTATTTTTCATTCAAATATACAGAACTTCAGTTACGGTGTGAATTAATTAGTACCCATGGGAAATGAACTATCCAATAAGCAACCTTTTTTTTTTTAACCTGAAAACCTTGTTTCTACTATGATTATTCAATTCTCAAACTGTGACACTCTCCTACCTAAGTTACATTTCAAATAACTAAATATTCTGCCATTTTTATCCCGATTCCTCTGCAAATCCATCCAGGATCCATCACCAAATTTAACCTCACTTTTCCACATAATATGGGCATGGACTACTAGGCAAGAAAAGAAATACAGATCAATATTTTTTTAAGCAAAAGTTTTGAAAACGTAGAAATACTTTTACTGGGCCCAGAAATACTGGGCCCTGAAAATCCTGACTACAACAGCATATTCAAAAGGATAAACTTAATATTTGTGCTATGGAAAAACTGTCCAATGCTTCAAGTTTTCAAGCTCAAGCTCAGTACTTCAGGCTCAAGAATGGAATTTCCCAATAAATATTTAGTGGTAAGGGATCAACAAACCCCTATTCCAAAATATAAAAATGTCAATTTTAGTCAAAGACCTAAAAGGACCATCCTGGCTTCACTGGATCACTGGAAGCAACTCAAAGTAATCTCAAGAAATTAACTTTTTGTTCACTTCTCAAAAAATCGTCAACTTAAGAATATGTATGAATCTTCTGGGTTCAGTACTGATACTGATCTATACCTCCAGACGCATGCACCTCTTAAAGACTCATGTAATAATTTTAAATTATTAAAGAGTAGAGTATGTAGTATAGCAAGACAACAGTACACAAGGTTAATATACAACAGTCAAATGCTTTATTATATACCAGAAATGAACAAGTGGAACTTGAAATTAAAAACATAGTACCATTATTTACACTAGTACTGTCAAAAATGAAATACCTAGGTATAAATTTAGCAAAATATATAGAAGAACTATGTGAGGAAAACTACAAAGTTCTGATGAATGAAATCAAAGAATAATAACTAAATAAATGAGGTGATAGTCCACATTCATGGCTAGGGAGACTCAAATATTGCCAATATCCCCAACTTGATATAAATTTTCAATGCAGTCCAAATCACAGTAAGTTATTTTATGGATATTGACAACTGATTCTAAAGTTTAGATGGAGAGGAGACAAAGAACTCAGAGCAGCCAACACAATATTGGAAGACAAGGACAAAGTTAGAGGATTGATGCTATCAGACTTCAGGACTTATTATAAAGCTACAGTAATCAAACCGGTGTGGTATGGGTGAAAGAACAGATAAACTGATCAATGTAAGAGAATAGAGAACCCAGATACAGACACCCCACAAATATCATCAAAGGAGCAAAGGCAATATAATGGAGCAAAGGTAGCCTCTTCAACAATGGTGCTCGAAAGACTGGCATCCAATGCAAAAGAGTAAATCTAGAGAGAAGATCTTACACCCTTCACAAAAATTAACTTAAATGGATCACAGACCTAAATGTAAATGCGGAAGTATAATACTCTGTTCTGACAGTCCCAAGCCTCCATTAAGAAGGCCTGCAGCGTACACACCACTCATGGTGAACTCCAGAAATGCTTCCCCCACCAGGGCACCTACTGATGGCCTGCAGGCCAGCTCTTGGGCTCTTACTACAATTAGAAAATGCATTTCTGCGATAAACCATGACAAAACTTTAAGGAATAAGATTTATTACTCACAAATTCTGGAGGGTACACAGCACTCCAGAGGGCCACAGTGAGGTCACAGGTAGAGAAAGAGAGAGAATGGACACAGGCTCTGCCTTTGTCCAAGGGTAATATCTAGGGTTTCATGGGTTCATGCTTTACTGGCTAAGTTAAAACATGACAGTAAGGGGCACCCGGGTGCCTCATTCTGTGAAGCAGCCAACTTCAGCTCAGGTCATGATCTCACAGTTCATGAGTTCAAGCCCCACATCGGGCTCACTGCTGTCACTGTGGAGCTCACTTCGATCTTCTGTCTTCCTCTCTCTCTGCTTCTCCCCCACTCATGCTCTCTCTCTCTCTCAAAACAAAACAAAACAAAATAAAGATGAGACCAAGAATTAGGGCACTGAAAGGGAGAAGTGACATCACTCAAGCAGTCACTTATCTAAGTTACCCAGGGCTTTTTGAAAGGACCTTAATGTGTGAGAATGGCCTACATCCTTATCTGCTTGGTTTACTAGAAGCTATGCCATACAACTGGCAACATGTTTATTTAAGATGGTTGTCTTTTGAAATGAATGCTTCCACCCTCAAAATGTCAGGAACTTATAGTACAAACTCCCAGAAGACGACACAAGAGAATATCTAGATGACCTTAGGTATGGTGATCATCTTTTTAGGTACAACACCAAACACAATCCCTGATAGAAATAATTGAGAAGACGTACTTCTTTAAACCCAAAACTTCTGCTCAGTGAAAAACAGTATCAAGAGAATAGAAGACAAGCCACAGACTAGGAGAAAATATTTACAAAAGACATATCAATAAAGGACTATTATCCAAAATATACAAAGAACTCTTAAAACTCAACAGTAAGAAAACAAACCATTCAATTTAAACAATGGGCCAAAGACCTTAACGGACATTTCACCAACAAATATCTACAGGTGGCAAATAAGCATATGAAAATATACTCCACATCATGTCATCAAAGAAACACACATGAAAGTAACAATGAGATATCACTACACATCTACCAGAATGGCCAAAATCTAGAACATAACACCACCACATGCTGGTAAGGGTATTCTCCTTTACTGCTAGTGACAATGCAAAACGGTACAGCCACTTTGGAAGCCAGTTTGGCAGTTTCTCATAAACCAAACATGCGTGTGCCAAATGGTTCAACACAAACTGTGCTCCTTGGTATTCACCCACAAAAACCAGCACACGGATGTTTATGGAAGCCTAACTGACAACTACCAAAGGGCAGAAGCAACCCAAATGTCCTTCAGTGGGTGAATGGATAAACCAGTACATCCAGACAATGGATCTGAAAAGGAACAAGCCAGGAAGACTTGAAAAGAAATCTAAAATGCATATTACTAAGTGAAAGAAGGCAATCTGGAGAAAGCAAAACTATGGAGACAATAAAAAGATCAGCGATTAAGCACAGGGGATAAAAAGGATGAACAGGCAAAGGACAGAGGATTTTTAGGGCAGTGAAAAGACTGTGTTTCGTATTATAACAATGGATATGTCATTATGGCATCTGTCCAGAGAGTACCCAAGGCCAAGAGTGAATCTTAGGTAACCTATGGATTTTGGATGATAATGATGTGTGTGTGGTATAGGTTCATCCTTGGTAAAAACGTAACATCCTGGTAAGTGATATTGATAATGGGAGAGGCTATGCATGTTTGAGGAATTGAAAAAAAAGAGTAAGGTAGTACATTTTTTAAAAGAAAACTAACAGAAAGTAAAACCAGAGGGGTGGGGGAAAGGTTATCCCCTGAGAAACAGGGCAACTCAGACATCATATATGCCCCAACAGACAACCCACACATCCCTCCGGAGCCTCGAGACTCCTTGCCGGGACCTCTTCCCCTCCCTGTACTATGCTGAACCTTCCCAGACTGAGTGAACTCTCCTTTCTCAGCTTTTTTTCTTACTCTGTTCAGGTAAAGCTCAAAGATCCACATTGTGCACATCTGATACACAGACAGGTCCCACACTGTAACCAAATTCCAAACCAATTTAATCCATCCAAATAGCATGCTAATTCTGCTAACTATTCTGATTAAACATAACTAACCACTCTAATTTAATTTTACCTTATGTTGAAAAATTACTCATTCTTCAAAACTGTTTAACATTCTAAGCTTTGGAATATTAAGAGAACTTAATTAAGCCATTCAAATATAAATTCAAGGGGGGCCTGGGTGGCTCAGTCGTCCCGACTTCAGATCAGGTCATGATCTCAAGGTTCGTGGGGTCAAGCCCCACTGTGCTGACAGCTGGGAGCCTGGAGCCTGCTTTGGATTCTGCGTCTCCCTCTCTTTCTGCCCTTCCCCCGCTCATGCACACTCTATCTCTCAAGAATAAATAAACGTTAAAAAAATTTTAATACATATATAGATTAAAAAATCAGAATAAAATAAGTTAGCCAATCCCAACATCCCTTCTCCCACAAACTAGATCAACCTCTAAAATCAACAAGCTGGTATTTTCCAAAGGCCAGAAATGCCAGTAGACACTAAAACAAGTTATTATAATTCTAACAGCATAGTGCTTTTTTTTTTTTTTACTGAGGGTAACTGACTCCAGAAAAATATTAATCCAGATCTACAAAATAAAAAGCAATAACATAATTTTACTAGTTTTTACATTAGAATTTCAATGTATTTAAACTTTACAGCCATCTACTTTTTTTTTTTTACATTTATTTTTGAGAGACAGAGTGAGACAGAGTGCACACGGGGGAGAAGCAGAGAGAGATGGAGACACAGAACCTGAAGACAGAATCCAGGTTCTAAGCAAGTGTCCAGCACAGAGCCCCTTGCCGGGCTCAAACCCGCAAACTGTGAGATCATGACCTGAGCCAAAGTCAGACACCCAAGTGACTGAGCCACCCAGGCACCCCACAGCCATCTACTTTTAAAATGAAAATAAAGAAAACCCAAAGTCTCTAAACTCAAAAATACACATTCGTGTTTTGTATTTATGGCCACAGGCCTTCACATCTGTATAGGACCTGACAGGATATGAAGTATTTTCACATACATTATGCAAAACTATGAAAAATCAATTTCAGAAGAGGATCAAAGAGGGTTCCAGTACTAATGTCATGATGCTTGAGCCCTCTTTCCAGAATCACTGGCATATAAGGAAAGAATGAGGTGAATACTAAAGGGAAAGAAGGATTGATTCAAAGACAAAGAAGAGAAGAGGAAGAATCAGAGGGACGAGACAGTTACTGAAGAATTAGAAATGCAGCCTGGAGGAAGGAAGCAAAACCCTCACGTTCCTGGAGGAATGGCTAGAGGTGGCACTTCAGAACACAACACCACTGAACCCTCAGAAGAATCCCACGGGGTGGGTGTTCTTTCAATTCCCATATTACAGGTTGTCACACAACTGGTAGGGGGCAGAACTGAGAGTCCAACCCAACTCGCCTGGACGTAAGCCCCAGGCCCCCACGCTGTTAGGAAGCCAGAGGGGGATAGGGAGGGATAAATGCCATGCCTAATTCACCACCACCTGCCTTTATTTATATATTTGCTTTGTATAACATCAGGATCCCTTAAAAAGGGTGTCTTAATGTTTAACGTATGTGGGAATCCCCCTCCCCTCCCCCTCCCCGCACCTAATTTTCTAGAAATATGGGCTTTCTGGATATCTTTCCATTTCTTCTACCTCTTCTGAATATCCCAAAAGCTCCAACTACTGACTCCAACTACAACAACCAGAAGTGGGCAGAGCAAGGGGCCCGCAGGAGCGGAATTCAGGGCTTGGTAGAGCTACATCTTCTCATCTGTCAAGACAAGCTGGCAATCTGGAATTTTATATGAAATCCAGGTTTTTAAGACTTGGCTACTGATTCAAACTTCCAGAAACATTGTACAAGGTCAACATCTGCCTGACGGTGTGGGCTTATAATGCCAGGCTAGCAGTTAAAGGTCTCAGTTAGCATTACATCCCCACTTCCAAATATTCCCCATGAACTCCATGGAAGACACAGTGGGCTTATAATGCCAGGCTAGCAGTTAAAGGTCTCAGTTAGCATTACATCCCTACTTCCAAATATTCCCCATGAACTCCAGAAGACCGATGGGGACAATGGACACACCGTTTCAGGACAAGGTGACAAATGGGAAGAGGAACAGGTCTGTGAAGGAGCACAGCAGCCACATAGATCTCCTGATCTGGTTTCTGAGGGGGCAAGTTTGGGCAGTGGCAATAAAAAAAATGAGAGTAACGTTGCCCTTCTACAGCTAGAGAAGAAAGACAAGGGCCCTGAAATATATACGAAAGTACACAAACAAAAATTCAATAGCCTTGCCTTTGTATATCCAAGATGTCTCTTAAAGTAGGCAAGCCTTAATGGAACCATAGCAACAGGAAAAGCTTACCTACCAGAGACACGGTTGGATCATAAAAACTACAACTGCCTTTTCTTTTACTCAGCACCATCTACACTCCCAGTACATCAAGTGCTGTGCGAATATCAGCTCATGCACACCTCCCAACAACTCCAGAAGGGGCCAATTTACAGATGTGGAAACTGAAACTCTGAAATCCTAAAGTGTGGGAAAGAGCCAACAATCCGGAGCCAAAACAAGACGCTTGTCCTATCAACTCACTGAGCTGGCCAGAGAGACTCAGGCTATTGGCCATCAAGAACAACTCATTCGCTATAGTAGTCAAAAGTATAAAACCTGTATTCAAAAAAGCAAAGAGGGGCGCCTGGGTGGCTCAGTCAGTTAAGCCTCCCATTTTGGCTCAGGTCATGATCTCACAGTTGGTGGGTTCAAGCCACGCATCGGGCTCTGTGCTGACAGCTCAGAGCCTGGAGCCCGCTTCCGATTCTGTCTCCCTCCCTTTCTGCCCCTTACTGGCCTGTGCTCACTCTCTCTCTCTCAAAAATAAATAACCAATAAAAAAAAATTTTTAAAGATGCCATTTTATACTTTTGTTTCAGTGACATATGTGTGTATGTGTATTAAGAGTCTTGGGTAGCAAGGCTAAATGTATTTAGTCATTCTAACTATGACGTGGTCAAAAAAGTTTCAAAAGCATTACTCTAGACAACTCAGACCCTAGTACAGGGACCAGCAAACCGCCCACAGCTAAACTGTTCAGTATTTGAAACTAAAGGATTCGTCCAGAAGTAGGAATGCAGTGAATCCAGTTCAACTGAGTACCAGGCACCAATACAAATACTTCATCCAGAAATAAATAACCGCTGCCCTCCAAAGGTTCCAGAAAACATCGTTTTACAGCGGGCTCACAAGGCGCATGCCACATTCCCCCCCGCTCTGTGCACCTTACTCCACTCCAGGATTTAGGGTGTAGTGGCTGCAGACACTTTACACTTGTCTAGTCACTACGTGGGTACATCACATTGTCAGTGTCACAGCTAGGAAGTCCTACAGGAAACTGTGCCAGATGGAGAAACAGAGACTCAGAGTGATGAAATGTCCTGGGAAGTGCCCAAGGTCAATGCTGGGTACAGCTGAGATCAGGCTCTGAGTCCCAGTTCTTTTCCAAGAATTCTTAAATTAAAGGCACATGAGAGCACAAAGCAGAACACGCTGCCAAGAGACAAACAGATGACTGTGTTTTCGTTTCTGGATTTATTTGTGGGTTTCGTATACCTCTGAATTAATTTTTACTAATGACTAAATGCAGCATTTGGCTAAGGCGATTCCCTGCCCTTTAAAGAAAAAAAAGTAATGAAATTGCACAGGCAAAGTTATTTTTTCTGGGTCAGGAAATTGTTTAGGTTAATTGTGGCATCTCCTTGGAAGGCCTATGGAAATCAAAATAAACAAGTGTTACCTGCTTTTGAATTCCTTCTATTCTGAAACTGTAGTTGAGAAAAAAACCTTGGCTCGATGGCCATTTTCTTTTCAGGTAAGTATATACCGTACGTAGTTCAGTTTACTGCTACAGATATCAACAGATCACTACTTGAAATAGTCTGAAATCAGAATTCATTTACTGATTTCTAAGTGCCACTGCATTTTAACTTCTCCAAAACTGTGAGCTTTTTAATGACATCAAGATGATTCTCAAAAACAAATGGAAAATGTTTCCCACTCAAAGCCAAATTCAAAGTGAAAAACAGAGTCCAGGAAAGATGCTACACAAGTAAAAGCAGTATTTCCTTTTCTAAGCCTCTTCAAGCGACTAACACCTGTTTTTCTTTTTCAAAGTAAGTTTAGTCACATTTGAGGTATAAGATAGTTCGTTGATCAGGATTTCACAGTCCGAGAATCCCTCATTATAGGAGCATCAGAATTTTCCATTGTCCTGCAATACCCACATGAATGTGCCCCAGTTAAGACCTCTGAGATCCTGGACAGAATCTGGTTGGACTGCATAAATTAAGTAGGAAATTCTGAACCATCAGGAACTCTGGGGTCACAGGAGAGCTAAGCCTGCTTAAACAAGCTTTCCCATAGTGATCTTTTCTTAAAAAGTCAATCTGTATTCTGACCTTTAAAGACACAGAGGCAGCCTGTTTCCAGACAGATCTGCTGGCAAAAAGTCTGCCTCATACTCTGAATTCAGCATAAAGGTCTGATTTTCAACAATCACGTGGGGTAAATTCCCATTTTAGGACCTTGAAACCAGCAATTAGTACCGCCAAGTTAGGTGTCTCAAGTGCATAGTTGAAAGTTTATTAATTTTATGCCATTAAATAGAGATATGACACACTCAAAAATTAGCTTAGATGGGTCCTAAGTCTGTTGACTTTAAGGACTTCGCACCTTCCCTCTTAAGAACTCCTCAACTTTCGGAACTATGCTTACACTGCGGGAAAAGGTTGATGTGCATTTTCAAAACTATTTTCTTGATTCAAGTGTTATAAAATACATGGTACATAAAACTGTACCAGGAGCTCAGCTGAACCGAGCCAAGGTCTAAGTATTACTGAAGCAATAGTTTCAACTGGAAATCTGAGACGCTGCTGTTCCAGAGGGGTAAGAACCAACGGTACATCAAGCAACAGCATGAGGACTTATAAAACGAAATGAAATTTTGATATATCTTTTCAACAAATAGTCATGACCACTTAGAATCGAGCAGTTCAGAGTTTAAGAAAAAAAGGGGGGGGGGGATTAGATATTTAAAATTAAAACAATCTACCCCACCCCTTGTCCCATCCCTCCCAATCCCATCCCCACGCTGCACTGCTCTCCTAGCAGAAAGCAAGCTACTAAGTTTCTCTCAGCTAAATCCAAATATCTTAGCTCTGGGAAACTCCCCACCTCCTCAGGCCCGTTTCATTTCAAAACTGTGATCCCTCAATCATTTCTATTCATTGAACACACACTGTATTATGTTAGGCACTAGGGACCAGATCTCCTAAAAATCTGACTCTTTCACCACTGTGGGGGTTCCCTCTGCCTTTAGGGATTACAGAGGCCTCCGTTGCTAACTGTGCTGCATAAATTAGTCCTGCATAAAGTTAGAATATCAGGTTCCCCACTCATTACCTTCATCCCCTACAGTGCTCCCCCGCCCCCACAACTTCCTCTCCAACACCCCACCACCACGGCCTCAGATCTTTTCATCCAAAAAATAATTTCAGGGCCTCCTGGGTGGCTCAGTTGGTTAAGCGTCTGACTTCAGCTCAGGTCATGATCTCACGGTTCGTGGGTTCGAGCCCCGGTTCAGGTTCTATGCTGACAGCTCAGAGCCTGGAGCCTGCTTCAGATTCTGTGTCTCCCTCGATCTCTGCCCCTCCCCTGCTCATGCTCTGTTTCTCTTTCTGCCTCAATAATGAATAAAAACATTAAAAAAAATTTTAATAATAATTTCAAATTCTTGTACACAGAGGTTTTGGAAAGTTCCACTCATGGTGACTGCTTTGGAGAAGTTGATTTTCCAGATTCCTCAAATCACCCAGGGCTAAGTCCTGAATTAAAGCTGACTGGTTCCTGAATCTACACGCTTAACCAGTCCATTCTAGTGCTTCTCAGTGAACGGGAGTTTTCTTCTCCCCGTCTACCTCCAACACTCTTTCCTCCACCTGCACTTTTTCACATCAACTCCTACTCATCCTGCAAGACCCATCCTCAGGAGCACTCCTTTTCTCCAGCCGCAGAGGAGACTCTGTGGCAACCACAGAGGACACTGTACCTGTCTTCAGCACATCTCCTTATACTGAGATAAAAAATAGGACCCCCACCCTCACCCCAATGCAAAGGTACAGACTCCTAGGGAAGGAACAGTTTCCTACACCTACCCAATAGCAACTACCTAGAGTTACTAACACTCTATATGAATGCTCAAATTGTTGACTTGTGTAAAAATATGCATATAAAGAACCATACAAACATAAAAGTCTAGATGGGGCTGGGTCCCCCCTGGAGAAAGGGCTCTCCTGGTCTTCATCATTGAAGAGATTTTTCTTCATCATTCTCCTGCAACCAGACAAGGGAGCCCCTGGTAAGCGGCAGACTACACATGACTGTTAACCAAAATGGAGCTAAGATGTCTTGTCGGAAGCTCCTAAGCAAGCAATGTTAAGAGGGGATCTACTCAGAAAAGATAGTTCAGAAAGCAGCTGGCTCATGAGGAACCCAAAGTACCAACAGTAGCTAAGTCCCCCAGAGATAGAATCCAGCTATCCTCAAAGCAAAGATAGACTCCGACACGGCCCGTGAGTTCCAAGAACAGGTTCTGATATGAAAGCCCCAGAAATCTAAACTTGGAAATCAGATTGTTTTTATATTTCTTATATTCCTCTTGGCATCCAGGAAAGTTCCAGGCTGTTCTGTGCTAAGATGAACTGAGGGTGAGAGTTTTTATCAAAAAGACTAAAGATTTGGCCTGAATGTTAGAATACTATCAGCCCACTACTGATAGCAGCAGTCATATGAACATGGTAATCCGAGTGAAAGACTCCTTCAGAAGAAGGCAAAGTGTAGGGGGCGATAAAAAGGGCTGTGGAGCCCAGCCACTCTTCCCCATCTGAAAATTCTCTTTTCAATACTAAATCTGAGAGGTCGTGGTTTTGTTTTATTATCTTCTAAAACTTGCCCCCCACTAAACTGTTTCTGGGAAGAATCTTGCCATTTCACCCAATGGAGTTTGCACGTGTGTTTGGAACACAATAGAAACTTAAATGTTTGTGGATGGAATGAATGGGGCGACTTGTGGACTTCCCGAGTTTTAAGGCATCCTCAAGACCATCTGGTCCAGTCCTTTTCCCACACATGTACATCTGTCCACACGGGGCTTGCAGAGGTTGTCGGTCATAAAAGTCATTCAACAAATACCAACTAAGTGCCAACAAGAGTTAAGACGCTGTGCTTTCAGGAACAACAATAAAAATGTTATCAGTCACTGATGCACAGCAAATGTCTGGGGGCCTTCCATGAGTCAGGCAATTCGCTAGGACATAAAGACACTACAACGAATAAGACACACATAGCACCTTAGGGAAATTATGGAGAAGATGAAAGGACCGTAAGTATCTACAACTGTTTAAAACAGAAAATGTTAAATATTTTCAAAGGTTAGATAAAGCCTATCCGGAGTCCTGGGTCAAAAAGGGAAACCAGATTTCAAAGAACTCCCAGGACACTGTTATTCAAGACACAACATTATTTGTGGTTTAACCTTAGAGTTCAGAAATGAAAACTATTAGTTTCTAGCTAAAGCAGAATGGCTAAAGGAAATGGCTTTGTAGGCTTGGATGAAAATCAATATTCTATCTTCATATCTCCAGCATTATGTCGAATGTCACTGACTGTGGGTTTGGGAAAGAATACAGATCAATTCTCTTCTAATGAAAACAATAATCAAAACTGAGCTCTAAATAACAAAGTTATTGTCACCCATGAGTGCAGAAACATATATTTGTCAATTTGTGTATTAATAAAATACATGTATAGAATAATTCTGGACTTTTGGGTGGGCCTTATTTAACAGTAACTCTATAATAATAATTCTTATTATTTACACTACAAACTAGAAACGTAAAAATTAAGCTACTATATAGCTAAACATCACATTTCTTTTGACCTATACTAAAATGAAATTTATCTTCCAGTTTCTTTCATATATGCTACTTCAGCTTCTCTAAATACCTTGAAATGCATCTCACCAACCCCGTCCTTCAAGATAACACACTAACATGCGGATCAGGAGGCAGCTACATGAATTTAGGCACGTGAATTATCTGACCCAAATCTTCTCACCCATAAAATGAACATATTAGAGCAAATAACCTCCCAGATCCCTCTGAATTTTTAAAAACAATTACAAAATCAAAAACTGAAAACTTACCTCCACCACCAAACTACCAATCAAAGCAAAAAGTTTCAAAACTAATATTAAAGAAGCCTGGGTTAAAACTACCTTTCTCCTTCTTTTACTTGATTCAACAAACTTCTTCATGAAATTCCTACAGTAGTTAGGTTAAGCAGTTTCATTCAGAGCGGTTATAAACTGAGAAAGTGACATCAACATATTCCTTTAAAAACCATTCTGCAACAAAAAATGTCTAAATCCAGAAGCAATCTCCTTAACAGAATTTTGTCTCTATCCAAAAATTAAACACTCATAAACTTCTTTGTGAATTTCAAAAGGTTTTTAGGCCACGTACTCCATTTCGTAATATATTTATTCTGTTCAATGCTGACTGCTTGCCTTGGCATTTGTTTACAGTTTTCCCCACTAGATCTACATAGGAAATGAATGGAACACCTTTTGGCCATTTGTATGGAGTATGATGTAGATAAGTACGTGTCATTAATATGCCCATCCTAGTTATACTGAAGAACCTATCATATGAATAGACCTATCTGGCAAATGTTCTTGAGACCATACTGTATGCAAAGCGCTGAAATGACTATAAAGACAGTAATCAACGTTGGTGCTTTACCCCTGCCTATAACTGTAATTGTACTGGTCAGCAAGAAAATAATTCTGTACCTCAGCATAAGAAAACCTAACTACTACTACAAAAAAAAAAAATTAACCTAACTACCGTTTTAAGGAAAAGCCCTTTTCATATACCTCTATAGTGTTACATTTTTTTAGAATGCCCAGTTAGTATTAGAAAAGCAATTCCAGATAAATATCATAATTACTATAGTCAAGCAGCATTCCTAGGGAAATCAGCTTCATCAGCTTAATTTCTACATATTCAATGAATTAAGTTAAAGCGAACACGCTATTGTGTGAAAAACAAGGAAAAATATTAAAGGCAGAACAGACGGCTCCACTTCTGCAAATTAAGCAAAATTAAGCAAAAAGAAAGGAAGCAGGCAAAGGGAAGGAGCTCAAGATCTATTCGCAGCAGTGGTTCCTTGCAACTTCCAGGTGCTTCCCCTTGAGCTCAAAGAAATAAGGAGACCAAAGAAGAGAAGGCACCTCTCCTTTCGTTCAGAAACCCAAAGTTACTCTTCACAACTTGCAGTATACATTGAGTTCAGTTTAAGACGTACGGGAGATCTGGATTCAGTGGGACTGTCCGGGAGAAGGGAGTGGCATTTACTTTCTCAATCTGGAGCCCTAAGAACTGCACCAGAGTACTCAAAAACCCTTAGTTATCCAGCAAAGGCTCTCGGAGCATCCTCCGCCACGCACACACACCTGCAGGGCTGGCAGCTCCTCCCTCTCCCCCTCCTGTTCTTAGGGCTGGACCAACGTCCATCGGCCAGCGCACCGTTAGTCCAAGGGCCACCCCGGCCTGGCCTGCGCCACCGGCCCCGGGCAAGGCCAGAGCGCACGCCGCTGTCTGGTCTCCGCTCCCCAGAGCCACGCAGCGGCGGCGGCGCGCAGCTGGACACCAGCACCACCAGGATGCACATTATAATAAAAACTTGGGGGAGTATGTCTACACTTGCACCGATGTGGAGGCACAGCCCGGGACGCGGGCTCCGGGACCGCCGGCCCGTCCCGCCCCTCCTAGCGGCCGAGGGGCGGCGGTCCGTACCTGTCCTCCGAGACGCTGATGACGCCCTCCTCCTTGGGCACGATCACGGCCATATTCACCACCTCCTGGGACCCCTCGACCCGCTGAAGCAGGATGGGCTTGCGGGTCAGCGGCTTGGGCTGGATCTCCGCCGCCATCGGAGGAGGGGGCGCGCCGGGGGCCGCCGCCAACCGCGCCGCGGGGCTGGGTTGAGGAGACCGCTCAGGCACGGGCACAAGCTGAGACAGGGACTCTGGTTGGCCGGAGCGGGACGCCAGGGACCCGCGATCATAGCCTGGCCGCGCTCCGGGAACGACTCTGCGCTCCCGGCTTCGGGCACCGAAACCGCCAAGACCCAGGCTGCAAGCCGGCGCCACCACCGGAGGAGGGGGCGGAGAGCTGGGGGGCGGAGCCGGGGGCGGGGCCTGCCGCAGGGGGTGGCCGCTGGTGGGCGCGAGGGCGGCGGCCCTTCCGGAAGTGTGGTGGAGGAGAGGAAACCTAAAAAAGGAGGCGGGGCGTTAGCGGCCCAATACGCGTGCGCCAGCCCACCAGCCCATTTCCGCCCCGCCCCTACTCAATTCCCGAAGCCTCGCAGCACCACCCCTGGAACGCATGCGCCTTCATTATCTGCGGTCTAGACTCGCCACCTTCCACATCCAATCTGTATTCCCCTCCCTTTCTAATCTCCCGTGAACGCGCGTGTAAATCCCCTGGGAACGCGCTTGCTAGAGGCCCCGCCCTCTCCAAAATCTATAAAATGGGGGCGGAGTGGGGCGGGGAAAAGCGCGCCTGGGCGAGGCCGGAAAGAGAAGAAACCTGCAGGAAGGAAAGAAGTTGAACTTGTTGGGACATGACTGGACGTGCGTAAGGGTTACCTGTTCTGAGCTTCCTTAACAATGAGCCTGCCGCGACGGGAGGCCGTTTACTGTTCCCAGCATGCACCAGGCCCAGGCTGCGGACTGGCAGCCCAAGGACTCCTGGGAGTTGTAGTTTTTCCGAACCTCATCGCCCTTCTCCTGAAATAACCTATATTGCCCGCTTCTCAGCGCTCCTGCACTGGGGAACCCGGCGCCGATCCGGCCAATTAACTGAGTCGCGGCCTGGACTGACCTCTAAGGAGGGAATTGAGGGGCATCTCAGCGCTGAGCAGGTGGTTCAGATTGCTTCCTATATTAGTAGAGCCCCGAGGATAGGGAAAGAAGAGAATCTCATACATGCATCTTTGAGGGAGTTTAGAGATCATCTGCAGTATCATGCAACTGGTTTCCTTAAATGACTAAGTTACTAGCCCAAGGTTACTTTAGCTCCCAGTTAAGGCTATGCCCCCACCCACCACCAGACTTGAACCCAGTCTCCCCTACTTCTGGCCCTGTCTTCTTTCCATTCCCCAGTAATCCAGCCTTTCTGGCTTGCTCCAGGAACGATGGAGAGAGTTACTGTGATTGTTGAATAAATGTTAGGTGCCTGGGCAGGGCCTGGCATGTGGTGTCGTTCATTGTTTAATGACCCTACTAAGTAAGCCCTCCCAGAGTTAACAAACTAGCTGAAGAATGGTCATTGGTGTGACTGGGCTGGCAAGGGCTCTGGAAATCAGAAAAATAATATGCCAGAGCTGGGCCAAGAAATGACAGGCCTCTTAGAACTACATTTCTAATTCAGGTATTTGGCAGTCAAGGGCCTGTCTCAAAGCACACAGTGCAACTGCTTACCACCTCCCATATTTGCAGAATTCTATAAGGCACTAGAAAGTGAGACTGGTATTTTCCAGTTTGGGGACAGAGCAAGGCATTCCACTTCTCTGAGCCTCAGGTTCCCTGTCTATTAAGTGAAAGATAATAATACCTACCTTGGATGTTGTGTGAGACCTACAAAAGACATGTTTTAAGTGCCTTCATGCACAATAGGTCCTTTAGGGTTCCAGGTATTAGGACATGGACATGTTTTGGGGGCCATTATTCAGCCTAACACAATGGTTTTAAATACTATTCTTATGCTCCTGAACTCCAAACTCATATATCTAATGCCACTCCACTTTGTCACTTAACCATTTAGTGGGTGTTCCAATCATTCCTAAACAGCATCTTCAAATCTACTCCATCATTCACCCAGTGTTTCAAAACTGAGTTCCTAAGAATCATCCTTGATTTCTCTCTTTTCCTCACAACTCCTATCCAGACCAAAAACTCCTCCGTTCCACCTCCAAAGTAGATCTTGAATTTGCCCACTTATATCACCTCTGCCTCGGTCCAAGTCACCATATGTTCTGGCCTCTACTATTACAGTAACCTAACTGCTTTCCCTTCTTCTCTTGAACCCTTCCCTCACCCACCCCAAACCCAACCTATTTAATCCATTTTTATCACAGTTGTCAGGGGATTTTGTTTTAAAACATAAACCAGATCATGTCACTCCTCTACTTAAAACCTGCCAGTGGCTTACCATTGCACTTGTGATAATCCTTCTCCAACCTCACCTGTCCTCCTGTTCAATACTGTCAAAGCCCTGGCTTGGAAAATCCCAGAAACACCAATCTTCTTCCTGCTGGTGGCCTTTGCAGTGTTTACATCCTGGATACTTGCTTCTCACCACTGAGTCTTCACTCTAATGTTAGCTCCTTAAGGAATCTTACCCTCCCACCTCTAACATACCCCACCTCTTTATAATACTCACTATCATATCATCTTGTTTTGTTTTCTAGTGTTCACTTCTGCCCCAAATAATTTTTGTTTCTGTTTTACTTCCCAATTCTCCATCTTCTAGAAGAGAAGCACCAGGAGAGAAAGGACTTTATCTGCCTGTTCATCATTGTATTTCTAGCCCCTAGACCAGTAGCTGGCCATTAGGAGGAATGCTGTAAGTATTTGTCGAATGAATAGAAAGGAAGATAAGCAAGTCCGAACTTAACTCTTCTCCATTAGAGCATAATGGAAAGACTGGAATCTGGACCTTGCCCTAATTCCTGGGCTGGGATGATCCTTGGGAGAAAACACAAAACAGGCAGATGGTAATACCAATATGGTAAAGCCAACAGGTGAATAATTGGTATCCAAAAGAAAGGCTTTGTACGCAATTTCTCCTTCTCTTCCTGGCAGCAGGCACAAGGGTCCCCTCGGCAGCAAGGGTCTGTGGCACTATAGCCCGGCTGCCCATCAGAATGCCTTGGGAGCTTTTTTAAAATGCAGATCCCTGGACCCTATCCTTGAACAACTTTGTTTTTGGTTTTCTAGGAGCTTGGCCTGAGAATATGAATTTTTATAAAGTTTCAGGTGATTCTAAAGCAGGTGACCTTTGCTTCTAGTCTGGTCTGGGAAGCCCAGATCCTAGGAATCCAACGGAAGGGGGCAGGAAAAGTATTTTTAGTGCTGAGTATTATTCCATTGTCTGTGGGTATCATTGTTTTGTTTGTGCAGTCACCTGCTGAAGGCCACCTTGGCTGCCTCCACATTTTGGCAATTTTAGATAATGCTGGTATAAATATCCGTGTTCAGGATTTTGTGTGGACATAAGTTTCCAATTTTGGGGGGTAAATACCAGAGACCCCATTTGTTGGATTGTATGGGAAGAGTATGTTTATTTCTGTAAGAAACTGCCAATCTGTCCTCTAAAGTGGCTGTACCATTTTGCATTCACACCAGTTAGGTTCACCTGTATATCAGAGGAAAATGAATTCTGGAATTTTCTGCAGAGGAACTAGGAAGGCAGGGTAGGTAGGATGAAGTAAGACTAGAAACCAGCCTTAAGGAAATGGTGACAAGGTGAAATAGTAGCAGAGAAAAGAGAAGGAAGGGAGTTTATGTTTCTGTTCCTTCTTTGCTTTGTCTTTACTAATAATATTCATGGTACCACAGACCCACCCATACACTAGCCGTGAATTGAGCTGAAGTGAGAGGCAGGGACTGTCACTGATAAGATCTGCCCCCTTAGAAAACCAAGAGTGGAGGAATCTCAAGTGCAATTTGTCAAAAAGAAGTGGGTATACTATTCCTGGAACAAAGTAGCTCTCAGAAAAATGTTTGTTGGCTGAAGGCATAAATGAAAACGTAAACTTCTCAGTTTACCATTTAAAAGTCTTAAATCTTTAAGAATGCGTGGTTCAGCTTCAGGAAACTCAGACCAGTTCACGATTCCATAGACACTATCTTCATTCATTCTTTCTTCTAGAAAATTGATGCCTGCTGTGTTCCAGGGAATAACCTAGGTACTAAAGATGACTCTTGTGAATTCAAGGACAGAGCTCAATTCAACTCATGTCTTGATTTCATCATTGGAGGGCCACTGGCTCTGGGCACAGTGAGCTGGTAGAGGAGTTGGTGTGAGAAGATTTTGGTTTAAAAATGAAGGTCAGGACTATGCTCAGGTTCTGCTGATGCGGTCGGTTCTGCTCTAAATCTTCTGCACAAATAATGTTACATTGAATGTATGAAGGAATTAAATGGGACCTATGAGGAATGAATGTTGCCCATACAAAATAGTGACATGGGAGGAGGGGTGAAATATCCTGCCATCTAGGCAAAGTGATTAATCCACATGGAAGGAATCAGTCTCTAACTCCCACACATAACTACAGTTACTTTACTAAGGAATGAACATTTTGCATTTTGTGGCAACTTTGGGGGGATACCACACTTTTTCTACCTGTGCCTGTTTGGGGTTCTGTTTTCCATTTAAAATTATATACACAAGGAAAATAAATGATTCTGAAACAAAGAGTAAGATCATCTGTATCTCAAAGGCCTTGATGGAAGACCATGGTTAATGACCAGAATTCTAATGTTGTCCCTGGAGTCCTTGCAGAATTGTGTCTGAAACTCTTTGGCTATCTGATGATACTTTTAAAGTTTCTCCTACACATCAACGATCAACACAATGCCGCCATCTTCCATATGAGCCACCTGTTGTCATATATGCTTAGGCCTCCTCAGAATCTGTACAGCAAGCCCTTTTTACATGGATACAGCTCTCCTCTCCTGTTGAACTACCCTGGTACCAAGCACAGTGAAGCATGAAGAGGGAGCTCAGTAATGACAAGTACGTAGAAAGATTAATTGCATCTTAATGTCTTTGCAGAAGAGCTTCTGGTAAAAAGGATCATAGAAGATCACATATGTGTGTTTTTCCTATCAACACAGTTTACATGGCAGCTAATACTGGAGGCCAAAGAGATCAGGACAAGTTTTTGTTACCAAAGATGCCTCCTCCTGAGATAAATTAGTTAGGATCAGATACAGATACCAGGAGAAAAGGGCTTTGGTGCCAACCAAATCAACATTCATCTTTCTCTTGAACTGTTTTTCTGTTTTAGTGAAAGGGGGAAACCAAACCGACCTCAAACAATATGGAAAAAGAGACTGTACTGGCAAATAAATAAAATGAGGAAAGAAGGAGTACAGAACAAATTCAAAGTCCTGAAAAGAAACAGAGAGAGGCCAAGATATTAATGATAACCCAAACAGTATAACTTTGATCACTACATTAAATCCCTGAAGTGTTCTGTGGGCTCTTTAAACATACATTTTTACTTCTAGGATATGAAATCTTAAAGAATCTATATCCTGTATCTTATTTTCACAGATGAAGTACTTTCAAAAAGCTGATACTCTTTTGAGGTTGGTGCAAAATGGAGCTAGAAACTGCCCCCCTGAGTGGAATGAGGAGCACCGAGGAAATGCGGTGCCGTTCTGCCACTGGCCTCACTGCCCCCCCCCCGCCCCCGCCTTGCTCTCTCTAAGCCATCCTTCTCATTGCTGCTACGGCACTCTTTCTAAAATTCATGTTACTTCCTACCATAGCTTACACCCTCTGAGAGCTTTCCATGTCTCTAGAATGAAACTAGACTCATCATCTGGCTCATGGCTACCTCTGTAACCCATTTCCCACTTTCTACCTCTTCACACCTCACGTCCAGGGACACTGCAGCAGGTAAAATGGGTTTAGTTGCAAGTATCATGAAATTCTACTTGATCTTTTAAACCGTGAAGGGAATACCAACATCCACTTACATGGTCAGAGTTTGGTCAGGTCACTGGCTCTATTTCTGTGGCATTCCCCTTGCTCTATGTGACATCCTTATCCTCTGGTTGGCTCTCCGTGAGGTGGCAAAATAAATATCAGCAGCTCTCAGGTTTACATGCTTTTTCTTCCATGTGAATGCATCTCTTCCCCTAAACATCAAACCAAAATCCCAGACTTCTTTCTGATTGGACGTACCCAACCCTAACCTAACATCTCTGAGAAATGCCATGGTGGTTTTCTTTGACTTGGATGACATACTTCTCTGAGAACCAGCAACAATAAAAGAATGGATTTCACTGACTGGTCTAAGGCCAATGAAGACCCCTCCTTGGAGCTGGGAATATAGTCAATTGTATTCAACCCATGGCTGAGAAATTTGGAGGGAAGAAGAGAATGGATGCAGAATAAGCATCTTCAGAATCCAAACTACTTTTGATTCTCTAGGCCTTTCATCCCATGGAATAGCTCTCTTCCCTCTTCCTGGAATGTTCTTTCCCCATTTCATCTGTCTGACAAACTCTTACTCTCCTCTCAACTCCAGCCAAAACATTTCTTCTTTTTTTTTTTTAATGTTTTATTTATTTTTGATACAGAGGGAGACAGAGCATGAGAGGGGAAGGAGCAGAGAGAAATGGAGACACAGAATTGGAAGCAGGCTCCAGGCTCCGAGCTTATCAGCACAGAGCCTGACGCGGGGCTTGAACCCACGAACGTGAGATCATGACCTGACCTGAAGTTGGAGGCCTAACCGACTGAGCCACCCAGGTGCCCCCAGACAAAGCATTTCACCCTCTGTAAGGTCTTTCAGAATCCTTCATCCCAAACAGTGGATTAGGTCCCTCTGTGTACCATTCTTATACCCAGTTCAAACTAAATGTATTGCCTTACTCATTGCTCATGGATCATTTGTTTGATAGATTTTTCTCCCCCAATAGATAGGTTGTTTTTGAGTATAGAAACCCTATTTTTTTAATCCTTACTGTTGACATTTATAAAATGACCAGAGAATATGTGAGTATCCTTTAAATACATTCTGAGTTTTGTTAATCCTACTAGAGATTGATCACCATCTGTTGATGACCAAGTTACGTGCTCTGTGTGGAGGTGCTGTGACCTCCTCTGATGTCTGACCTCAAGAAAGAGATCCTCAAAAAAAGTAAACTGAGCCAGGAGCAAAGGAAATACAAGGAAAAATACCTGAGTCCCTCTGGTTCTTGGCCTTCTTGGTCCTGGTTTAGAGGGATCTAGAAGTCTTTGAGTGATCTAGAGGTCTTTGAGTGTCTGAGCCATTATTAGTTTCCAAAAGTGCCCTCTAACTATAAAGGTGATTCAGGTACCAGACAAGAGGCTTTCTAAATGCACCTCAAAAAAAAAATGCACCTCAAACTGGAGACTTGGCCAACCAGATTACCTACTTCCATGTTATGTTCCATGCTTATGATAATTTTATTATTCCTAACCAAAAAAGGGAAAGCATGCTCTAACTAGTATTTCCTTTCAGCTTACAGCTTCAAAAAAGAATACACTCTTTTACCTTTACTCAACTCATAGTATCTCCGGTTGGAACAAAGAACTGAACATTTCCAAAAAAGGAAATGCAATGATCATCCTTATCAGTAATTGTTTTTAACACACTTACTTATGGTAGGGCACAAATACGTGTCCTGAGAAACAGAAGAAGTACTTGTGAAACTTCAGGGAAGCTAATAATGAATTCACAAATGATAAGTGCTCTGCAAATAATAACACTAATTATAGTAATGCAAGCATCCTAGAGGACCTGGGATTCAAAAATGAGAAGACATTCATGGTATTAGATGTTAGTATCTGTCATTAGAGTCATAAAAGCACCAGAAGAGAGGCTCTATGACCTCAGTGAAGTCATATATAAATGTAATAGCTAGAGACCACAGATAACTATATGATAGTGTCATATAAATTATACATCCGTGGTGACACTGCAGCAACATTATTTGGCTGATTACCGAGGGAGTGATCAGTATGGAATGATATTAGTCAGGAAAGGCTCTTGAAGGGGTGAGTCACAGGGTTTTTGAACAAGAGGCTGATATGATGTAGTTGGTACTCAAAAAATATTGTCTTAGCAACTACGTAGAGAATGAACTGAGATGGGAAAGCACAAAGCAGGAAGACCAGGTAGGAGGTGGTAATGCAAACGAGGTGATGGGCGCCTGGACAGCTGTGTGGGCTGTGAAATAGAGCCGGAATGGCTTTGAGGAGGCAATGCAGTAGGTTGCATAATAGCGTGGGCTTTGCAGACAAACTGATTTGGGCTCCAATCCTGGCTCCACTGACTGGCTGTGTTACTTAGGTAACTAACCTACCTGCCCTAGGTCTGTTCCTTTATTTGTAAAATGCACTTGCGAGTGCTTATTGTTTTTGCCGTCCATGATTTGAATGTCATTCCTAGTTTGAGTGAATCCCAGTGTAAGTGGGAAGTCACACAGGAAAAGCTATTCTCCCACCAGCACCTGCATTCCGGGCATTGGCATGTGCTCTGAGTAGGACTGGTTGGTGCTCACCCACCTCTCTCTCTGTACTGGGGAGTAGTGATGCAAAGACTCTGCGGTCAGTTTGAGACTCTTTGAGCTCTCCGTGGTGAGATTAGAATCCAGAAGCATGGGGGCACCTGGCTGGCTCAGTCAGTAGAGTATGCGACTCTTGATCTCAGGGTTGTGAGTTCAAGCCTCACAGTGGGCATAGAGCTTTCTTTAGAAAAAGAAAAAGGGAGGTGCCTGAGTGACCCAGTTGGTTAAGTCTCCAACTTTGGCTCAGGTCATGATCTCACAGTTTGTGAGTTTGAGCCCGTGTTGGGCTCTGTGCTCACAGCTCAGAGCCTGGAACCTGCTTCTGATTCTGTGCCTTCTTCCCTCTTTGCCCCTCCCCTGCTCACACTCTGTCTCTCTCTCTCTCTGTCTCAAAACTAAATAAACATTAAAAAAAAATTTTTTTAGAGAAAAAGAACCCAGAGGCATAGCACAACATGTCCTTGGAAATTGTTACTGAGGTAGGCTCTCAGTTTTGTGCTCTGAATCTTCCCTTGGCTTCCCTGGGCCCAGTCCTCTGCCTTCCTGTGGGCTGTGTAAATTGCCCAGCACCCTTCTAGTTAATTCCTTTTCTGTTTAAGTTACCTGCCATTTGCTTTCAAGAACGCTGACTAGAACATGACCTCATAGGACTATTTTGAGGATTGAATAAGACAATGTATATAAGGCCCTTAGCCTAGTACTTGTCATGAGTAAATACTTACTGCATCTTTGATCTAAGAAAACAACAAAGAAAATGACAGAATAGTGACAGACTTCATAATTGGTTAGATGTGGGAGAAAAATAAAAAGGAAGGATGAGGAAGGTTACACTAAGTTTACAAACCTGTCTTCCTCATCTTTATTCTACCCCTAACAAGAATCTAGAAGGTAGGCTCTCAGAAGGATGACCTGAGTAGAAGAGGGTTAGGCGTTCATGGCAAAATACTAACCTCTCAGCATATTGACTGAGAACACATAGTTTACTCACATGACAAGGTCTAAACTTGTTAGCCTGGCCCATAAGGCACTTCATAACCCTGTTCGGACCTGCCTTTCCAGCTCTAAAGCTTGCCACTCCCTGAGAAGTACGTGACGTCATACTCAGATCACGCTGCTTGGTGTCCCAAGAACACGTTATTCTGAGCGCTGCTGCCGCTACACACACTCTATTCTCTTTGCCTGAAATGTCCTTCTCATCCTCCCTCAACTTCAATTTATTTCAGACTTGGGTAGCATCTCTTATCCTTGGTGAAGCCCTTCCCCAATTTCTCCAGGCATTGTTACATTTTATTCTAAAGTGCTCTTTTTAAAAAAAAAAATAAATTCTTTTCCATAATTTTTAAAAATGTATTTATTTTTGAGAGACAGAGAGAGAGAGCACTCAAGCAGGGAAGAGAGAGAGAGGGAGGAGACAGAGAACCCCAAGCAGGCTCCCACGCTGTCAGTGCAGAGCCAGATGCAGGGCTTAAACCCATAAACCATAAGATCATGACCCAAGCCAAAACCAAGAGTTGGATGCTCAAGCGACTGAGCCACCCAGGTATCCCTAAAGTGCACTTTATGCCTCTCTCCTTTGCTGCCTTGTGTGGTCCTAGACCCCAGGACGGTTGGCCCTCCATATAGCTCAATTGCCTGACACTGTCTGGCACACAGACAGAACTTCACAGCCTCACTGTTGAACAGCCAGAACATTTCTTCATAATTTGGTTAGAGATGAAAGGGTATGTCTGTAAGACCGCCTGATTCCACAATCCACATACAAAAGTCCATTTTGTTTATTATTTGTTGATATATTAAGTAATAAATAGTGTCCTTTTAACTTCCCAGGTCCGAAAGGGTATAGTTCCATTAAAAAAAATTTTTTTAAACATTTATTTATTATTGAGAGACAGAAAGAGACAGAGGCATGAATATGGGAGGGGCAGAGAGAAGGAGACACAGAATCTGAAGCAGGCTCCAGGCTCTGAGCTGTCAGCACAGGGCCTGACACGGGGCTAGAACTCACGAACCATGAGATCATGACCTGAGCAGAAGTCAGATGCTCAACCGACTGAGTCACTCAGGCGCCCCAAGAGATTTCACTTTTAATTTAATTTTTGAATAAATAATACATTCTGTGGTTCAGAATTCAAAAGAAAACAAGCGCCAAGTGTGCCCCGCCACCTTGCACCCTGGCCATGCAGCTTCTCCCCTGAGGGCCACCCATGCGTTCTTCCTGAGATATTGTATGCACAGAAGGAGATATGTTTCAATTTCCTACTGCCTTTTACACAAAAGTCAAATTAGTACACATAGTTCTGCATCTTGCTTTTTAGACACTAAATGCTGTATCTTGTAGATCTTCTCATATCAGTTCTGATCGGTGTGTACCTTAGTTCCTGGCTGCACGGTGTCCACTGGATGAGTGAACTGTGATTCAGCAAAGCCAGTCCCGTCTTAAGGGGCCTGCGGGGTTTCTCCCCCAAGTCCTTTCCATTTTATAAACAATTCAGCAGCTCTTTTAAACCTCCTTTCAAGGAGCACCTGGGCTCAGGTCATGATCTCACAGCTCATGATTTCAAGCCCTGCGTCAGACTCTGTGCTCTCTCTCAATAAATAAACATTAAAACATTTTTAAATAAATAAATTTCCTTTCAAATTTCTTACCCAGCCCCTGCCTTCTTTATTCTCAAAAACCGCTGTCTCTTGCGGCACCTGGGTGGCTTGGTTGGTTAAGCGTCCAACTTCAGCTCAGGTCATGATCTCCTAGTCAGTGAATTTGAGCCCCGCATCAGGTTCTGTGGTAACAGCTCAGAGCCGGAGCCTGTTTCAGATTCTGTGTCTCCCTCTCTCTTTTCTCCTCCCCTGCTTGCTCTCTGTCTCTCAAAAATGAATAAATGTTAAAAAAAAATTTTTTAAGCCATCTCTCTTAACTCACAGAGGAAACAGAAGTTATTAGATAAAGATGCTCTCAATTTGCTGCTTCCTGTCTACCTTGTACTTCAGACTCCTTTGGTTCCAAATAGCATGTGCTATTCTCTTGTTTCTGCCTCTTTCTGTGTGCCATTCCCATTCTTACCATCCTTGATTTGCCTGGTGAGCTTCTGTTAACCTTTGAAATCTGAGTTTGGAAATCATGCCAGAGGGAGTTAGTCCACTGATTAACAGATGATCCATCATCTGTACCTTATTCCTCTCCCACTGTTGTACTTATTATGCTGGTTTGAAATTTGTTTACAAGTCTGTGCTCCCACAGGTCCGTGAGGACCTTGAGGATGAATTCATTTCAGGGCGCCCAGCACTTAGCATAGAGAGTCTGGTAACAGAAGCTACTCAATGAATATTTGTTAAATAAATGAATCAAAACGTGGAAGAGATCTAAGCAACTCTATTATGACAAGTATTTGCAAAACAGTAGAATGAGTCTTCAACTCTGCAGAGTGTAGCAGTGTTGGACCTGAAATAATCATGAGAACCCATCCTGGCCCAGGGAAGCAGGAAACTTTGCCCACGTGTTCATTGCTGTATTTTCAATGTCTAAAAGAATGCCTGGCTCTTTATATGCTAAGAATAGGCTTTGTGTTATGTTTGTATTCAAGCCAACCGAAGACACCCTTTGTGTCAAAAACTCTGCAAGAAGAATGCTAGAACCAAAGGTAGAACGTACCCAATACCCAGTCACAGGTAAGTTTTCAGAAAGCCAGTGAAGTAGTTTAAGTTGGACACATTCAACCAACTGACTGTTGCAAATGCATCGTATAAATTAAGTTAACACATTTCCCATAGCCTCAGGTTTTTCCAAGCTTGGTAGTAATCACATGCTTCATCTGGGAAATAAAACAAAAACCTCACAGATAATCCTGAGGAGGCAGGATGCTTGGCTCTTGTATAAACACCAAAGAACAGTAGTGTGACAATCAGGCACAGGGCCTCTGTAGATAGAAACTGTAGACACAAAGTGAAGTAAGACCTTTACCCTACCTGGCCTGTCTCCTAGGAGGACTCTTTCTTCACTGTAGTCCTTTGGCTGCCAGAATGCAGATACTTTCCTGTGCTTTCTTCCTTATCTTTACTGAACAGTAGTAAAATTCAATAATATATACACAGTAATGTCAATTCTCCGTCAAGTTATAAAAATAAGATTCTTTCATTCTGATGCTTTTTTTTTTAATGTTTATTTATTCTGAGAGAGAAAGTGCGTGTGACAGTGGGGGAAGGGCAGAGAGAACGGGAGAGAAAGTATCCCAAGCAGACTTCACTCTGTCAGTACAGAGCCTGATGCGGGGCTCAAACTCACAAAACCGCAAGATCATGACCTGAGTCAATACCAAGAGTCAGACACTCAACAGCCTGAGCCACGCAGGCGCCCCTCATCCTGACGCTTCTGAGCAAACATCATGGTGACTCACAGATTGCTTTTAGACCAAGATTGCATCAAAATTTTATGTTTATAATGTTTATATCCACTGTGTTCAATATTTGTGGATTGACTGAAGGAATATTTGGCCGTTAATTAGCTCAGTAGCCTTGGGTGAATTTTATTTACATTTTCTAGGCTTTGTTATCCTCATGTATGCAATAAAGTTTGATTGTCATATTTTTCAAATTATTTGTAATAGTTAAAGCCCTTTCTTCAAACAAAGTCTTAGATAGAACCCAATATGTAACAAAAAAGCGGGGCTACTCCAGATGAAATAGGTTTAGAGGCTTTCAGACCCCTCCCTTCACCTTCTCCCTCCCCACCCTTGTTTCTGCTCTGAGCCATTTTGCTAAGCCCCAAGCGTCTGTGAGGTACCATCTAAAAAACTCACTGCACTCAATGATCGTATATTTAATATTGACTCCCAGACTTGTAAGGAAACTTATTGTCAGTCAGGACCAGAGATTCCCAACCTGCAGCCTCCTTTGTTGTTGTTGTTGTTGTTTTATTTTGTTTTGTGTTTTTAATGTAATTTATTGTCAAATTGGTTTCCCTACAACACCCAGTGCTCATCCCAACAAATCCCCCCCTCAATGCCCACCACCCATATTCCCCTCCCCCCTCCCCCCATCATCCCTCAGTTTGTTCTCTGTATTTAAGAGTCTCTTATGGTTTGCCTCCCTTCCTCTCTGTAACCCTTATTTTCCCCTTCCCTTCCCTCATGGTCTTCTGTTAAGTTTCTCAAGATGTACATATTAGTGAAAACTTATGATATCTATCTTTTTCTGACTGACTTATCTCATGCAGCCTCTTAATTCTTAAGGATTAGCTTCATCTCCTGATCCCAGCTCCTCCTCCTCCCCATCCCTCCCTCATCTCTGCACCCCTGCTGCCCCCAACAAGGCTCAAGATGCACTAGGAGACCTTGAATGTTTGAGACAGGGACCAGAACTCAAATCGGTTTTCCATGCGAGCCCGACTCTTCACCCCTGGAGCCCTGTCCAGAAGAAATGAAGATCATGGGTGCCGATGTGTCTGCAGGCAGCCTAAAGGAGACAAAACATTGGAAATGGCCCGTGTTGCAGAGCCGAGGATCGTGGGAAAGTCTGATGCAGAGACGCAGAAGTGAGGGATGAAGGGGATGCAGTGGCCAGCGTTCACCCCCAGGGAATGCAGCCTCCAGAGGAGCACACGCTTCGGGTTGGCAGCCCGGCACACGCACGGGTGCACGCGCACATAAACGTGCCCCGCGATGTCCACGCGGGGCTGTTCCAGGAAAGAGAGGTGCCTGCGAGAGACTCCCAGGGGCAGAAGGTTCTGGGAGACAGACAAAGGCCACAGGCCCAGGTGACAAGAAATGGTGTATCCCTGACCGGAGGACACACGCTTGTCTTGGGCACCACAGGACCCCAGGCACCTCCTCAGCCCAACCCCTCTCCGGTATAAGACCGGTTCCTGGAGCCCCGAAGGCTGGGAGGGCCTGTGGGGGACCCCGGGAGTGGAAGGCGGGAGAACAGATGTGGGTCAGAGTGGGATCTCAGGACGCACGGAGGACCTTAGGCTCGAGGGCAGGCTCAGGCTGTGCTTCAACAACAGGAAAGAAAGTGGGAGGGGCCGGTGCTCAGGAGCCCGCGGGAGTCAGAGCGGGACCCAAGAGAGGGTGTCCATGTGGCGTTAGTCGGGCTCACACAGGGACTCACGGGGCACTGTGCGCACGTGTGGGACAGGACCCAGGTGCAGGCACACACACACATGGGATTACAATGGGCCTGGACTGCAAAGGTGACCACCTATTAGGGCTCTCGGGGGAGATGACAGCTGGATGCGGGGAGCCAGGCCTCAGACTCTGTGTGTCCATCGCTCTCTGCCCCTCCCCTGCTTGCACTATCTCTCAGAAATACATTGATGTGAATAAACGCTTCTCAAAGAAGACATCCAGATGGCCCACCGACACATGAACAAATGCTCCACATCACCCGTCATCAGGGAAATACAAATCAAAACCACAATAGGGCACCGCCTCATGCCAGTCAGAACGGCTACAATAACAACTCAGGCAATAACAGATGTTGGCGAGGATGCGGAGAAACGGGATCTCTTTGGCACTGCTGGTGGGAATGCAAAGTGGGGCAGCCACTCTGGAAAACAGGATGGAGCTTCCCCAACAGATTAACAAGAGAACTCCCCTACCACCCAGCAACGGCACTACTAGGAATTTGCCCAAGGGATGCAGGGGTGCTGTGTCGAAGAGGCACACGCACCCCAATGTTAAGAGCAGCATGATCGACAACAGCCATGGAAAGAGCCCAGATGTCCACCGATGGATGAATGGATAAAGAAGACATGGTATTTATATACTATGGGAATTACTCAGTCATCCAGAAGACGGAACCCTGCCATTTGCATCTACGTGGATGGAACTGGACGGTGTTAAGTGAGACGATTCAGTCAAGGAAAGACAAACATCATAGGACTTCAATCCTATGAGGACTTTAAGATACAAAACAAATGAACATCAGGGAAGGGAAGCAAACATAAAAACAGGGAGGAGACAGAAACATAAAGGACTCTTCCAAAAATGTTTTAATATTTATTTTTGGGAGACAAAGAGACGGAATGCAAGCAGGGGAGGGGCAGAGAGTGAGGGAGACACAGACTCTAAAGCAGGCTCCGGACACTGAGCTGTCAGCACAGAGCCGGAAGCTGGCTCAAAACCACCAACTGCGGGATCATGACCTGGGCTGAAGTCAGACCCTCAACTGAGTCTCCCAGGTGCCCCAAAACATAAGAAACTCTTAAATATGGAGAAGAAACAGAGGGTCACTGGAGGTGTTGTTAGAGGGGGGATGGGCCGAATGGGTAAAGGGCATTAAGGAAGCCCCTCCTGAAATCACCGTTGCACTATACACTACTAACATAAATGTAAATGAAAAAAATAAATTAAAAAACATTTACCCAGGGCCCATAGCATGGGGAGGTGACACAGGCTGATGGTCAGGGGTTCGTCAAGGTACCTGGGGGGATTGCCAGGGTCTGGGGACCTGTGTCCCCCATGCTGGGCACCTGGAGTGAAGAAGTGGGGAGGGGCCACAGCACAGAAGGACTCAGCTTCCTCTCTGCCAACTGGGCTGCATAGACTGAGTGTCCCAAGGGTCTCGCAGACTCATGGACCAGTCTGTATCCTGGGAGCCCCATCCCTGACCCTCTGTCCTCCATGCTGGGAAAATGCTTTCTACTCCCTCAAGGTCTTTCTGAGCAGAGGACAGCCTGGGGCCTTGAAGAACCGAGGCCCTGGGTTTGCAGGACGTGACAGATTAGTGGACCCTGGTGTGGGGATCAAGGCCAAAACCTCCTTGTTGGAGCCTCGGGTCCTCATTAGGATGTTTTCCAGAGGCAGTGCCCTAGTTGGAGTGGAGGCCTCATGAGTGGCCTGACCACAAGAATGGGGGAGGGACAAAGGGTACAAGGGAGGCCTTTGAGGATTCCGACCTGGACCTTAAGCCTGAAGGCCCTGCTGGAGTGAGAGACACACACACAGGGTCTGAGACAGGGACAGAAAATGGACACAGGAGAGAGGAAACCAGGAATTCCAAGAATCAACTTGGAAATGACACCCCCTCATATCCCTTAGAACCGTCCCATGGACCATCTACCCAGGAGGGGAGGCGATGACACAGGGATATGTGACCAGGATTCGGGAACGCAGGGAGCCACAGTGGGGACAGCCCAGCACACGGGCCCAGCCAGGCATGGGGACCCAAGCCCCCAATGTAATGGGAGTCCCTGGAAGTGAATGTCAGGTGCGCACAGGGTCTGAATGCGTTCACGTCAACCTCCCCACCCGGCCTGGGAACAGGGCAGGAGAGGGGGCTCTCCCTGGCCCCAGAGCAGCCCCAGGCCTGTGGGAGTGTGTTCTCTGCCCCACCCAGCACTTCCTCACGCTTTCCCCCCACGTGTGTGCATGGGCCTCCTGCAGTGGCAGGGATAGCCTACAGGTGTCTCCCCCACCGTGTTCCTAGAAGGACTCCATTGTGCACATGGGGAGCCTGGGGCCCTGGGAGGCACAGGGTTGGTGCTGGGTCACAGCGCTGGTCAGGAGGAAAGCCTGGGCCTGGACGCACCTCTGTGCCCTTAAAGCCGGGCCTCCACTGCACCCTGGCCTCCCGGGACATGTGAGTGGCTGTGTTGGTGTCACTGTAGGGACAGGGCATGGGGGGAGGGGAGCCCTCAGCAGCCTGGGAAGGGCTCTTGTCTGAGGAGGAAGCTTGGGAGGGGACCCCAGGCAGTGACCTCACCTCCCTGATCACAAAGCTCAATGGAATTCAGAACCCGGTCGCCAGGCACCCATATTCTGGACACAGCAGCCTCCTCGGCTCATTTGTTCA
Organism: Suricata suricatta; assembly: GCF_006229205.1. Classification (NCBI taxonomy): domain Eukaryota; kingdom Metazoa; phylum Chordata; class Mammalia; order Carnivora; family Herpestidae; genus Suricata; species Suricata suricatta. The sequence continues at coordinate 59,673,791 of NC_043703.1, read as the reverse complement.
GACACTGGCGTGTGAGCAACCTGTTCCGTTGTGTGACCATATCCCGCTGCTGCCGGCCCAGGAGGGCTGACGGCAACAATGGTTCCCGACCCCGGAGATGGTGGGGAGGGTGTTGGCAGGGATGCCTCAGGTCACTGACTAGGAGGAACGCAAAGGTAACTCAGGGAGCCCCAGAGCCAGTGTGTCCAGCCCTACACTGCTCTGATCTGACCTGTGCAACCCCAGGCCCCCTCCCATGTGTGCGCATCTGTGTGTATGTGTGGAAGGGGGTCATGGTGGGGGGCCCACATGAGCAGGTGCAGGCTGATGAAGGGGTCAGATGCGTGGTGGGTGGGTCATGCTCACACCTGAGGTCAAGGCTGGCTGGGAGGGACAGGTGTGCTGAGGTGGTCCTCCTGTCTTCAAGGTCCATCCCAAGCCCTGCAGGTGTATGTCACTGCATCCCAGGTACAGGGTTGTGCACACTCGGGTCTGTGTCCCATCAGGGAGCAGCAGAGGCAGGGGCAGAAGGACACTGAGGATGGCGGGGCAGGGCTGTGATGCCTCCGGACCGGCTGCCAGTCACTGTCTTTACAGAGATCTGACCCTATAGGAAGCCGGCTGGCGGAATGGGGATTGAGCCCCCTTCCACAGATTTGTGTGTGCCCTGTGGCCCAGGAGGACCGCCCTGGACTCGGTGAGAGTGCGGCTGCACGGAGGTCTCAGAAACAGGGCCTGGAGATGGCCTGTGAAGGCTTCCAGGCCGCTCCACAGGGCCCAGGTTCACCAGTCCTTGGTCAGGACCAGGAGCCCATGGAGGCTGAGCCCGAGGGTGAAAGGCTGGGGTGGGAGATGTGGGTGTCCAGGGCCGAGTAGGTGCTGGGCCACCCAAGGAGGAGCCCCAGGGGCCAGTGTGGGGCCAGAAGACAAGTCTGGCCTCAGAGCACCCAGCTGCAGACTTCAGGGGGGAAGAGGTCCTGGGTTGGGGTCCTGGCTGCGGCTTCTCTGGGAGGCTCTGGGGTGTGTCGTGTGTCTGCAGAGGCACCTGGAGGGGCAGGCACGGGGGGATCTTGTCTCCTGTCCCACTGAGGACTTGGAGACGCTCCGACTCTCACTCTGCTCTGTTTTCTTCTGAAGAGTCAGGTGCAGAAGGCAGTGTGGCTCCAGAGCCCACCCCAACCCCAGCAGGGGCATCGGCAGCTCTGGAGGCAGGGGTGGTGTCAGGAGTGACTCCCGCAGCGACCCAGGAACCTGCAGGTGACCCAGCACCTGTGGAAGGACAGCCGGGTCCTGCCTCTGATCCTGCTTCTGCCTCTGCCCCTCCTGTCCCTGCCTCTGTCACTGCTGCTCCTCCTGCCCCTGTAAGCCTGGCAGCCACCCTGGGGGAGCCTGGAGACCTGCCAGGGAAGATCTCTGCTGTTCCATCCCTCGCCCCTGACACCCCAGGGGATCGTATATTGATTTTCATCATTATTTTTTTAATATTTTATTTTAACACCTCTAGAAGAATGAATGTTAAATAAAAATTTTATTTGCTTTTAAAAAAAAAAGGATTAAACAAGGTAAAGCCATACAGGCAAATTAAAATATTAAGTTCCGTCACTTTGGGTAGTACTGTATCAACTTGACTAATGTCAGTTGATTACTTCATGCTAAGCAGATTTGGAAACTGTATATACCCTTGATAAATTAACAACGAATATGAACATGTTAACAATGAACTATGAACATGGCAACATAATAACATTACTAACATAATTTTTCATAGAAAAAATTTCTCAATATATTATGAAAATGAGGGGGCGGGATTAATAAAAAGAATCCCTAGGGAGTGAAAAGGGTGACAATAATGATGATGAATTAATTCCATTTTCCTCCTTTTCATACAAGTAAAGTGAGGCAGGGAGAGGTGGGATGGTTTGCTGAAGACCTCACAGCTTATTTTGCTGCAGAATCTGCAGCAGAACACAGCACCTGTAACACCCAGCCAGACCTCTTTCTCAACCACGTTGCATTTCTCTATGAGCGTAGGATTTTACCTTTACGTGTCTGGGACCATGGTCACTTGGCTACAGAAAGAGAGAGCATCCTCATTATCTCAGTATTCATTATCTGAATACCTGAGGTTTGAAGCTGAGTAGGAGAGGAAGAGTCATTGTAGCCTAGAAATGTTTAGTTATCAAATGACGGCTTATAAAACCTACTCGAATATCCAACTCCATTAAACATGAGCACTGATTCTCCCCTTCCAGGATCAACTCCTCTGTCGGAGTTGATGATTACATTTTTATACGTATTTCACAATAAAGTACAAATATGATGCAAATCAACTACAAAGTGAAACTGCACATCTTGCAAAAGCTATAAAATTTTTTGAGATTAATGAAAGAAGGCCAGTGTTCTTAGTCCATAGTGCAAGAGAAGGAAAGATATGGGTGATATTGAAGAGGTAGAGGACAGATTAGGGAGGGTACTTGTGGGTCTCAGTTGTTTTCATTTTCATTGGTACTGGGAATTTTTGGAGGCCTTGAAGCAAGGAAAGTAACAGATCTATCTCTAAAATTTTCATTTTGACACTGGCAAATACTCTAAATATATAACCTGGCAGTTGTATTCCTGTGATTCCATCCCATGGGCTCATCACCACATGTATGAAATGACACATGTATGAGATTTTTATTGTTGCATTATTTGTAAGAGCAGAAATAGGACCCAATTGTGATGTGCAACCAAGGGGCTGGTTTAACAATGATGGTAAGTCGTGCAGCTGTAGAAACACCAAAGAAGGTCTCTATGTCCTGATATGGAAAGTTTTAGGACATGCTGATAAGTGAAAGAAAGCAAGATATGGAACAGTATAGAATAATGTAATGGTAGGCTACCTTTTGTGTAATAAGATAGGAGGTGTTTTTGTATATGTTTGCATTTGCCTTAAAAACCCAAGAAAGATTAAAAGAAAAGAAAAGAAAAAGGCACCAATGCAAGTGATCATCATTAGAGGGTTGGGGTGAGAAATGCAGGAATGGATACAAGACTTCTCTGGGCATATCTTTTTTTTTTATTGTAGTATGTTGAATTTTGAACCAGGTAAATGTACCTCATAAAAATAAAAGACATTTAAAAATCACTCTGGCTGCTCTGTGGAGAGTGTTTGTTGGGACAGAAGAGTAGAAGCTGGGGGTCCATTTAGAAAGCTACCGAAGTAGTTCAGGCAAGGGCTGCTGGTGGCTGGACTAGAAGGTAGCTGAGGAGGAGATGAGAAGTAGTTGGTTTGAAGGTATAGACCTAATGGGTTTGTTGATGGATTGGGTGAAGCATGTGAAAGAAGAAGAAAAAAATTAAAGATAATTCTTAGACAGTTGTCTTGAGTAACTAGAGGAGAGAAGATAGAGTTGAGGGAGAGGGGCCAAGAAAGAGCAAGAATCAACAGTTCTATTTTGGACATGATGAGACCATGTTTAAATGGAGAAGTTCACAACTAAAGAGAAATATCTAGAAGGATGAAGTCAGCAGAGATTCTTCCAAAGAGGAGCTCAATTCCCCTGAGTTCAAATTAAAGGAGAGATACTGGTAAAAATCAATTAAACTCGCAAACGTCCATCTTCATTTTTGTGCTGCACAAATAAAATAGGAAAGAATGTCATTTGTGCTGGTATAGAATTTTGTTGGAAAAAAAATTAGGTTGAAATTTCTGAGTCCATCATTAATTTGTTCTTAGCTCCCAAAGTCAGCCTATAGTTATCATGACAGCCTACATTTTGTTAAATATAAAGTCAAATAGAGTTTTGCAATTTTTTCATTATTCAAGATAAAGTTCGAACCAAAGATTTGTTGCTATTTCATATGAACTGTAAGTGGTCTTCTAGAAGTGGCCTCCCAGTGTCCTGAACAAAATGCAAACAAATATAGTTTTGGAAACAGATATAAACTTTCCCTCTTGGACACAGTTCACATCTTGTTAACAGAATAACTTACTACGTAACCTGGACTGCTAATGGGGTGAGGAGGTACAGAGTAACAATTTTTTCTACTTTACCCCTTGAGAAGTTAGTATTTTTGGGTAAGAATATAGAAGTGCTTTCTTAAGAATTCTACCTTCAACTATTAATTTGTCTTTTGTACGCTTACCCTGAGTAGGACAGACTTCTGGAAATGGTCCAATGTTGATATAAGTCAAGGTGTTTCGAGCTGTGCTTGCTGCAATGCCCAGTGTCTCAGAAAGTTCAGGATGCCAAAATAAATTACCATGTGCTTAAACAACAAACATTTAGTTCTCCTGGTTCTGGAGGTTAAAAGTCTCTGCTCAGGGTGCTGGCAAGATCAGGTTCTGGTGAAAGCCCTCTTCCTGGCCGTGTCTTCACATGGCCCTTCCTCCATAACCACAGAAGATACACGTTGTATAGCTCTTTCTCTTATAAAGGCACTAATCCCATCATGGAGGCTCCACCTGCAAGACCTAATCTAACCCTAATTAGCTACCAAATGTCTCAATGTCCCACTTTCAAGTGTTCTCACGTTGGGGATTATAATTTTAACATATGAATTTGGAGGTGGGAGGGATGGGACACATTCAGTCTGTAGCTCTCAGGCCAGAATCCCCCTCAGTTTGGAAACCCTCATGCTGATAGCTTACAAATGATTCCTCCCAAGAACTTGCCGGAAGATAGCTGCCTCCTCAAGTGTAGATCCCCTCTCCTTGGGAGGCGAGGGATGGTGCAATGAGGAGAGAGTACAAAGAGCCAGCCCTCTTGCCTCAATATGGGACAACTTGGATGAGCCATCCCCTCTTCCTGAACTTTCCGTGAGGGCCACAGAACCTCTGTCCTGATTCCCTCACCCCTCCGCCCCCCAACAGGCATTATCCCCCAACAGACTCCCTGCACCCAAATCTCAGCATCTATTTCCTGAGGGACCTAACCAAAAACACTGGGAGGTCTCTAACAGCATATTCAAATAATAAACAACCACATCATCCAGATTTCTCTTCATTTTGTGTAGGTCAAGGCACGGTGTAAAAGGCAAACATGGTTGAGTATAGAAGCACTACTGGGCACTGCCCGGGCTTGCTTTCTGCACTTGGCATATGTTATACCTTATATATCTTAGGTCTGTGTGGCACCACATGTTTTTGTCTGTCACAGGGAGAAGTCTCTCTGCGCATTATAACCAATTTCAGAATGCATTACAATAAGAGAGAACCAAGTTTTGATCCCATTATGCTAGGATTTATTTGTGTTTCTTAAAGAAGCATAACAACAGGAAACCAAATTTCGGTCCTGGTATTCTCGGAAAAAATGAAGAGTAAGTAACAAAATGGAATAGCCATTCGGGCAGTTCTCCTGAAGAATTCCCCAGCACGGGTTTTGTGGCTCCATCTAAAAAACATGACTTAGATGCTGAGCTGATTTATCATACACATAAAAATTCCCAGATCATAGATTTTTCTGCTAATTCATTTCTGTCGTCTTAATTTATTAAGGCTTCATTGAGTTTTCAAGATCCTTTATGACCATTAGTCAGATTTTTAAAATAGCACTGCGCAGGCAGGATTTCACAAAGAATATTTGAGCTCTCCTTTCCCCTCCCGTCACTAAGCCACAGCTCAGCACTTGGAGAAGTCCAGAGGGTTTTTTTCATGGTACCAAAGTAGCCTCATTTACATTCAGAGATTTAGTCACAAAGAGAATTTGTCTTCAGGATTCTCTTTAATTTCTGTAATGCTAATTTCTCCATATATTCCCCCTTCCGTTTGAATTTTGTCATTCTTTGTTAAAAAATCTATTATGGGGGAGGCTGGGTGGTTTAGTTGTTTGAGCATTTCTCAGGTCCTGATCTCTTGGTCCGTGGGTTTAAGCCCCACATCGGGCTCTGTGCTGACAGCGCAGAGCCTGGCCCCTGCTTCAGATTCTGTGTCTCCTCTCTCTACTCCTCTTCTGCTAGCACTCTGTCTGTCTGTCTCTCTCAAAAATAAGTAAACATTAAATTTTTAAAAATCTTTTCATTTTGTAATTATAGAAAAATAAAAAGCGGGATCAATGAAAAAGAAAAATTATCCATAATCCTGCCAGCAGAATAAACCTTCGTAGTTAACTGACATCAGACCTTTGCCAAAATAGTATATATACATAGCATTTACAATTTTTACAAGGTATATTCATGCCATTTTATAACTTAGCTTACCAATATATAATAGTGTCCATATCAGTAAATACACCATGAAATTTTATTTAATAGATGCATAATAGTTTATAGTTGGGGCATATCATAACCCTACTGTCAAATACATTGTTTCCTTTTTTTAACTTTTTTAAAAACATTTTTTATTTTTGAGAGACAGAGAGACAGCGCAAGCAGGGGAGAGTCAGAGAGAAAGGGAGACACAGAATCCGAAGACAGGCTCCAGGTTCTGAGCTAGCTGTCAGCACAGAGCCTTACACAGGGCTCAGACCCACAAACCATGAGATCATGACCTGAACTAAAGTCAGATGCTCAACCGACTGAGCCACCCAGGCTCCCCTTTTTTAACTTTTGTAAACAATGTTATCAACGGACTTCCTTGCAAATAAATCCTTGTACTTATAACTGGTTATTTCTCCAGGGCAAATACTTAGAACTAGGATTTCTGGATCAAGGAGTGGGCACGTTTTTAAGATTTTTTAAAACTCTTAATGCTAAACTGTTTTATTTCTATTCCCACAGAGAGTGGTTGAAAATGTCCTTTCCCCACATCTTTGTTACCCTGAGTATATCACTCTTTTTCATCTTTGTTAATCTAATAGATGAAAAGTAGGATCTTGTTTTTAGTTGCATTTCTTAGATTTCTAGTGAGACTGAATTTTTAAAAAAGTATTTATTGAGCATATAACTGCTTCTTTTGTGAACTACCTGTTCATGTCCTCCGAATGTAAACTATTAAATTCTGTTATTTCTTTTACTGAATTTTAAGAGCCTATCTATACATGAGCAAACATTTCTCCAAAAAAAACATAAAGACGGTCAAGCGACCCAAGAAAAGATGCTCAACATCAGTTCTTATCAGGGAAATGCAAATCAAAAACACAATGAGACATCACTTTGCACCCGTTAGAATAACTAAAATCAAAACCACAAGAAACACGTGTTGACAAGGAAATGGAGAAATAGGCACTCTCGTGCACTGTTGGTGGGAATGCACACTGGTACAGCCACAGTGGAAAACAGTATGGAGGTTCCTCAAAAAGTTAAAAAAAGAATTGCCATGGGTATTTTCCCAAAGAATAACACTAAAAGATATGCATCTGTATATTTGTTGCAGCATTATTTGCAATAGCCAAAATATGGAAACATATAGATACATATATAACACACATATATCTTAAATATAGAAAGGAATGTGTACAACATGTGTATACATATATAACACATATATATCTCATGTGTATAATATATATGTATATAAAGGAATGTTACTCAGCCATGAAAAAGAATGAAATCTTTCCATTTGCAACAACATGGGTGGATCTAGAGGACATAATGCTAAGTGAATTAAGTCAGTCAGAGAAAGACAAATACCATATGATTTCATACAAGTGTGGAATTTAAGAAACAAAGCAAAAAAGAGGCAAACCAAAAACCAGACTCTTAACTATAGAGAAAAAACTGATGGTTACCAGAAGGAAGGTGGGTGTGGGGATGGGTGAAATAGATGAAGAGGATTCATAGAACACTGAGGAATGTATAGAATTGTTGAGTCGCTATATCATACATCTGAAACTAGTATAACACTATTAATTTTACTAAATTTTTTTTAAAAACTTTAATAAAATTAGGAGCACCTGGCTAGCTCAGTCAGTTAAGTGTCTGACTTTGGCTCAGATCATGATCTCACGGTTCCTGAGTTCCGAGCCCTGCCTGGGGCTCTGTGCTGACAGCTCAAAGCCTGGAACCTGCTTTGGATTCTGTGTCTCCCTCTCTCTCTCTGCCCCTCCCCTGTTCACAGTCTGTCTCTCTCCCTCTCTCAAAAATAAACATTAAAAAAAGTTTTTTTAACTTTAATAAAATTAAACAAAACTTTTTAAAAGAGCCCTGTCTATCTTGATCATATGTACATGTATATTCTACATATAGAATTGCATATAGTCCAAGTTGTTTTTCTGAAGTTTGTCTTAATTTTCCATTTAATTTTCTGGGCATGAAGGTTATCTTAAGTTGTCAAATGTAGTGAATTTTTTTCTTCCTAATCCTGCCTATATTGCAATACTAAAAAGAAAGATATTCTGTATCCAAGATTGTGTAAGTAGTCCAAGAGAAACTTTCTTTTCTCCCAGTTTATGTATTCATCAGACTTGTTTACACTGCAACTTTAACCTACCAAACTTTTGATTACAGCAGTGGGGTAGGAATCTTTCTTTTTTCCTATTGTTTAAGCAAGTGTACCAACATTTGTGAAATGATCCGTCCTTTCTCTCTTAGATTGAAGTGCTATTATTAATATATAATACATTTTAAAATTTAAATCTGCTTCTGGCCTTTTTATTCTGATTGCATATTCTGTCTGTGAGTCCCATGCCTATACTACACTTTTAATCAGTATTATTTTATAATGTATTTTGACATCTGATATGATCTTGTGATTTTTAAAGACCATGTTATCTTTAATGTTTAACTACTCTTCTTTTTCAAAATGTCCATTATTCTTACATATTTAGCCTTTTATGTATATTTTTTGACTTTATTTTCTAGAGCGGTTTGGATTCACAGCATAATTAAAAGGAGGGTACAGAGATTTTCCATGTTCTCCCTTCCCCCCCCCATGATCAGCCACCCCCACTCTTGGTACATTTGCTACAGTTGTTGAACCTACATTGACATATTTCTTTAATATATTTTATACTATATTATATATAATATATTCCTTCATATGTTTTTTATGCTAATTTTGGCACATTTCCTCTTCCTCCCCCACCCCCTACCCCAAATCCTTTGGGGTTTCCATTGGGATACCAAATTTATATGTGAATTCAGGAAGAAATTACTCTTTGCAATATCAAAATATCTAGAAACAGAGTTAATCCTTCCATTTATTTAGATTTTTGATTATGACCCTCGATCAGGATTTGTAGATTCTTCTCTTAACCTAGCATATTTCATGCTAAGTTCATTCTTAATGTTATTATTGTAAAATAGAATATTTTTTCATTATATTCTTTAACTTTTACCCAGCCCATTGGCTCATTTTAAATTACAACTGTATTGACATATTATTCACATCCTCTAAAATTCATCCTTATTTAAGGAATGCACTTCAGGGCTTTTTAGTATATTCACAGGGTTTTTGCAAGTATCACCACTGTCTACTTTAGAATATGTTAGTCACCCCAAAAAGAAACCGCATGCCAGTCAGCAGTAACTCCCCATTTCCCCTCCTCCACCCCTCTATGTGTCTCTTCATTAGCTGTTTCTAACCTGTATTTTTTATAATAAAACTGTAATCATAAGTACAGTTTCCTGAGCTCTGTGAGTCATTCCAGTGAATTATCAAATCTAGGGGAGTCATGGAAACACCTGAGTGGTAACAGCTAGTTGAGCAGAGGTGGGGGTGGCCTGGGAGCTCCGAGGTGCAGGTGACGTGGTGGGGGCAGTCTTGTGAGGGTCGTGGTTAGCACCCGCCTTCACCTGCAGTACATCCGACTGTGTCTGAAACACAACAAGCTTCTTTTCATGTGCTTTTTGACCCATTGTACGTTGGCTTTGGCGAAAAGTCTGCTTAAGTCTGGTGGCTGTTTTTAAATTGGATTATTTATCTTCTTATTGTTGACTTGCTAGAGTTCTTTATATATTCTGAATATCAGATGTATCAGATAAGTCAGATATATCACTGGTGAATATTTTTTTCCATTCCGTTTGTCGTTTTTTCACGTTCTTGGTGGTGTGTTTTGAAGCAGAAAAGTTTTAAAGTTTGACGAAGTCCCACTTAATCTATTTCTTATTTTGTCATTTGTGCTTTGGGTATTACAGCTAAAAAACCATTCATTATGTAACCCGAGATTACAGAGATTTACTCCTACATTTTCTTCTAAGAGTTTGGCAATTTTAGCTGTTGTTCTCAGATATATGATCCGTTTCCAGTGAACTTTGTGTGTGGTGTGAGGTATATAGATATTCAGTTGCCCCCGCACCCAGCCTATTGAGTTTTAAATGTTTTGTAACTACCACCTGACATACGTTCTAATAGATTTAATGCATTCTTCTTTTTTTTTCAAGCAGATAATATTATGTACAAATGGTAAGTCTGCCTTCTCTTTGACAATATTATGTACTTACTATTTTGTCTTCTCAGATACTAAAAAAAATAGTGGCGATCACATCATCTTTGTATTATTCTTCACATTAGTAGGAGTATTTCAAGAATTTTGCCACCACTAAGTATGATACTTCGTCCTTATTCAGTAATACATGCCTTTCAGTATCTGCTGCTATATCTTTATTTTACTGCTACTGATATAAACTGAGGATATATGACATTGTTGTAAAATTTCTTTAAGATTATGTTTAAGAATATATTGTTATAATTTCTATTTGCATATGGCTGAACATTTATTGGAGGGGAGTGCCTTTAACAATCACTTTTGAGAATGTTTTCCTACCATATTTATCCACAGCAATTTATTTTCCATTAAAAATATAAGGCCTTCTTCACAAATGAAAATATGGTGGTTTTGACTCTATATAGAGGAGAATGCACTTCTTTTAAATACTGTAGTTTTATTTTAAAAGTGAATCAATTCATGAACTTCAATGGATAATCCCCAAACACTGTTCAGATTTCAAAAGGTACAATATAGTACATACTGTAGAATAAAATCTCCTTTTCATTCTTATCCTCTGGCCAGCATGTTCTTCTCCTTGCAAGCAATTCTGTTAGAAAGGAGGAAGCCAGGTTTTTTTTATAAAAGAAATACACACCCACCCACCCACCAACACACAACACACACCCAAAATGCATGTGATATATACAAAATATATCGAGTGTTTACATGAGAAAAACAGTGTGCTGAGCAGTCCTAAGGAGTCAGATGGGAGGCAGAGACTTGATGAAGAGTCTGGTCACAAAAAGAGAGAGAAGAAGCTGAGAGAACCATTTGGTGTTTTTCCGATATTGACAGTTAACAGTGTATTTAAACTCCAAGTTCCTTTTCTCACCAAGTTTGGCAAGAGATAAGTCTGAAATCCATGTCACATTAACTTCGTTAGATACAAATGTCTTCCACCTCAGCCTCCCCGACCTCTGATGGCAAGTAAGATAGGACCCATGCATTCCTGAGAGGCGACCCGTCAAGGGTACAAAATGACAAACCAAATTTCTGTACCAAAATGTACTAAGCTTCTTCAGTTAGATGGGAGAAGCTTAAAAACATCAAAATCATGGTACAAAAATAACTCAAAAGCCTTTCCCCAAATAAATTTGTATTGTAAACAACTGAACAGTCATTGGACTCGGGGTGTCTGGTGCGGGCGGGCACCTTGAACCCAGCAGCGGCAGTAATGCAGCCCCAGGACTGATAAAGCTGTGGCCAGCGGATGGGTTGGGGGTGGGAGAGTGGAGCCTAGGCGGTGGGGGGATGGGAGGCATTAGGGGAGGGGGAGGAGCTGATTCAAGCGAACCAAACTCACAAAAGGCTGATTTATAAACAGAAATGCCATTTGTTCATTAACCAGCACAGGGAACTAGAGGAGTGCTTTATACATTCTGCAGAAAAACGCAACATGCTGTTCATTGTGCAACAGAGTATAGGGGGCAGGGACCGGGACTTACTGCTGGGGACAGGACACGACGCCAGCAAATGCAAGTCTCTATCCCCTGCACAGTGTTGGGTGAACCCTCAAATATGTTATCCTTTGGTCTCTACTTTTTTAAAAATTTTTGTCTTTTCATTCCAGTGTCTTCTTTTAGCACCTCATCCCTTCAGATAGACCACAGTAAAATCGAGCGGACAGAGTTACTCCACAGTGTTGACATTAAACTGAGTCTCCTGTGGTCTCTCCTCTCTCCTCGATCCTTAGCGCGGGGGTTTCTGTGGATGGCTGGGAGGTAATAGTAACATGGTGTGGCGGTCACCTGCACAGGCTTGGAGCCCCCTGGCCTTAATTCCAATCCAGGGCTGGCCATTTGCCAGCCACGTAACCTCTCATAGTTATTTCACTTCTCTTCCCCTGGGAAAATGGAAATAACAGAATCTGGTTTAGCAAGTCATCAAGAAGATGAAATGAGCTAATTTATGTTGAACACCAAACATTGTGTGTTCTAGCATACGCAGAACACTCAGCAACTGTTAGCCGTTAGGATTAAGGCCACTCCCCTTAATACTGTTGATTTGTAGTTGTTTCTGCTCACAGAGAATCAGCTATTTTTAACTCTTTTGCCCAGATTAAGGAAAACAAAAAAAGAAGTTCAATGAGAACAATTTGATTGAGTAAGAAGTGTGAAATGCCCTCGGTGTTTCAAAGAAATGCAATTTCTTTTTATTACTTTCAAATTTGAATATAGTACAACTCCAAAAACATGGAGAATAGGGGAATAAATAAGTAAAAATTTTAAAGGAGGAATAAAGTAAAAAAAAAGGAATGTCATGTAAAAATGCAATTTGTAATAAACAAGTATTTCTGTATCCTGTTATTCTTCCTGCTTCTATGCTTGCCTTTCATAACTCTATTTGCAACACAGCAACCAAAATCATTTTTCAAAGATTAAGTTAGATCATGTCATTTCTCTGTTCAGAATCCTCCAATGGCTTCCCACCTCATTTGAAAGGCCCAAGTGTTCAGAATGCCCCAGAAGGCCTTATGTAATCTGCTCACCTGTCTCTCTGACTTAACCCCTCTCCCTTACTCAGCACGTCTCAGTGGACTCTCTGCTGCTCCTCATCCATGCCCGGTGCTCCCACCTCAGGGCCTTTGCACTTGTGGTTTCCTCCACCAGGAATCCTCTTCTTCAAGTCACATCTCCTTTAAGGCCTTCCTCCAATGCCACCTTCCCTGACCCTCCTGTAACTTCTCCCCCATCCCCACCACTATGGGAGCTCCTTTCCTGCCCTGATTTCTCTATGGCATTTCTCTATCTGCTTGCTGATTTATTTTGCTTATAATCTGCCCACCTCCACCCACCCCCACAATGTAAGAGCCACATCAGGGGGATTTGTGTGTTTTCCTTATTGCTGCATCCTAACCCTTGGCATGGCGTTGGCACTCTCCGTGGGGTGAATGAATGATTTCATGAATGGTGCCAGGGGCGTTTACATATGTCATCTCGCTTACGTATTTCGGTAAAGATCTGATTTTCCTAATAATACATCACTAAAGAGTAGCCATTATTATAATTACATATTTTTATATTCAATGATTGCCGTTTGCTGAAATTAAAAATGGACTGAAAGCATCTTGAAGTTCTTGAAGCCGGCATTTGAAAAACACTGTTTATTCTAACGTGTGGATGTCCTTTAAAGGCATCTTACATAAGACGGAGATTCAGAGGAAGAAGTCGTTTTTAACTTCTCTACTCAACATGAATGACATACTGCTGCTAAATTACAAGAGATTATGAATTTCCATGTAAAGTTTAAGTTGACCTTTCCTAATTTTAGCATGAATTGCTCGACTCCAAAAAATGATGTTTAAATTTGTCCGAATGGTGCAGCACAGCCTCCCTGCCGCTGCCTTGTGGGAGACGGGGCCAGCCTACTGAATTTCTGGTATCCGTTACAGCGATGACATGAAAGAAATGTTTGTAAAAACAAATGTTTGGTTCCAGGCTGCAGCCTAATTTAATAGTGTACTTGAAAAAAGAAAAGTGAATGATTCATTCCAAAACCCCTAGGGAAGGAGGGGTGATTGTAAACCATTTGGAAAAGGGGCGAGAAGGCCTAACGTGAAACTAATGCAGCAAATCTTCAACAGCAACTGAGAAAGTCTTGCCTGAACGCGATGGAATGCTGGGTTTTCCCCCCAGATTGGTTTTAGCTGGGGAAAGGCTGTTAGATTCAAAAGCCTTTTCCTCTGCTCTGATCTGAGGGGGTGGGGGAGAAGGTTATAACCGGATTGATTTTTTGATAGTTTCAGATAATATGAAGTATTTGGATGAAAGATTACCCTGGAAGTTTTCATACTTGTGGTTTTTTTCTTAAGGCATTAGATGTGATTGTAATTTTTTTTAGGGGTCACAGCCCTCGGGAAATTTTTATGGAAGAAGGAAGAGACTTTTTTTTCCAAAAACAGAAACGAAAATTTAAGACACATGAGCCATCTAAGGAGGTGGAGTAGACAGCTGTGGGCAAGACCCCAAAACCCCTCCCAGTGCTTGCTTGATGCCTGAAACTTTGAAAATCAGGAATTCATTTTCTGGGATTAAGATTTTGTCTATTAAAACAGTAACAGCCTCAATCAAGATCACATGTTAAACTCTCTGGGCCATTTTCATTCCAATGGTAATGGCCTCACGGACTCCAGATCTATCAGGTTTTTTCAACTCTGGGGAGAGAGCAAGTGGATCCTGGCCTTTTGGAGATGAGCCTACAGGTGTGACAGGAGGTGGGGGGAGACACCCACGGAGGAGCACGCAGAAGGTCACCAGAAGGCAAGGAAGCCGGGCAAGACAACATGAAACCTTTCCCGTCAGTAAGTCCGTTTTCGCTCATTCTTACCAAGGGCTCCCTTCCCTGCATCCCAGACGAGCATAAGGTTGATACAGTCTGCGTATGAGGTAAACCTAAACCACAGCTGGGATTATCCGAGCAGCTAATCCCTCAACATTGGCCAAACCCCTTGCTTACTTCGACCAGTATCCTTTGTTTTCCCTTAACTACCCGAGATGTTCAATGTCTTTACCATTCTAAAATGTATTCTGTAAAATACTTATGACGTGGGGGACTTAAGCGCTCTCCTCCACAGATCTATAAAGGAGCAAATTTGCCACTGCTGTGTAGACATGATTCTAGTCCCGAAGCTGCCTGTCAGGCTCCCTGGACTAGTGTTACGGGTCCCGTGATAACACTGACATTTTGTTTTCATTTCTCACCATTTCACTTGGTTCCTTTTATGTAACTTGCAAAAACAATGTGGTACCTAGGAAGGGCGAAAAGGAGATTTTATAAAGTTTGGCTTATTGTGCCATTTTAAAATAATTTGCAGTACAGTGCATGTCTTTCTTATTAAAGCTATGACACAGCTGTTCAGAAAGAAAGAAAGAAAGAAAGAAAGAAAGAAAGAAAGAAAGAAAGAAAGAGAAAGAAAGAAAGAAAGAAAGAAAGAAAGAAAGAAAGAAAGAAAGAAAAGACAAGACAAGACCAAAACCCTCCTCTTGTAAAAATTACCAGGCTTGTTCATCATCTTTAGTTTCTTTACCTCGTATTATGCACACATTCGGTGGCAGACACGGGGCTGGGCACGAAGGCCTCAGAGCTGTGATCCATCATCCTGACCTCAGACTGCTCAGTCGAGTCCGCAGGAGGAGGCAGACAAATGACTACCTGCTAAGAACATGACAGAAGTTTGCATGGGGCTGTGAAAGGAGCCCCGCCCATGGGGGCCGGGGAGGGGGGCGCGGCAGCAACGCTTTTCTGGGGGAACTGTAGTATCTGAGCCGAGAGTTGTAAGGATGTGAATCATGTAGGAATTAATCAGAGGAAGAAGTGGGTGCTTGAGTGCGTATGAGGGGGGGGGGCGGTATTCCAGGCGGAGGAACAGCACATGCAAAGCAACAGTGGAGAGAGAACATTACCTCCCTATCTTCACCTTTCTAGGACAGGGCTCAATTCTTACTCATCACTGAATCACTGGTGCCTATTAGGTCTGTCCTAAGTATCCAACAAAAATCCGTTGAACTTCAGTGAATCGAACTGCAATCACTTATTGCTGTTTTCTAGATGTTGGTGAAGGGGCAGTGGCTAAAAGAGAAGTTTCCGTTCTCGTGATGCATATGTTCTAGGAAGGTATTAGCATGAAGCAGTACTTGCTAAGAACATACCACCTGCTGAGCAGTGTCTAAGAGATTTATGTATTCATTTGTTCAATCTTCAAAACAAGACTGTGGTAGGTGTTCTACTGTGATCCCAGTGTGTTGCCATTGTGGACGCAGAGAGGTTAAGAACCTTACCTAAGCCTACCCAGCTTGTGAGCCGCAGAGCTGGAAGTCAAAGTCAGGAAGTTTTGGCTTCCAGAGTCAGCCTCGACCTCCACAGTTAGCCCTTCAGGAATTTTAAAGTGCCTCTCAGTCTTATTTTTGGAAAATGAAATAAAAAGAAATTATAAATGTCCATTCTCCCTTGATCCTTTTTCTCTTTAGCAACCTAAGACTTAATTATTTGGCATAAACACATGAGAATAATAGACATTTTGAAAAGCAAGGGTAGGATTAAAATGAAAGATAATATGGTCTTGAAAAAAGTAAAGAGGGGATAATAGTCATATCAGATATCAAAATGCAGTAAAAATTATACTGATTAAAAATAGAGTCATGGTGACTATAGTTAATGGTACTGTATTGTGTATGTGGAAGTTGCCAGGAGAGTAGATCTGGAAAGCTCTATCACAAGAAAAACACCCTGTAATTCTGTGTGTAATGGATGTTAACTAGACTTACTGTGGTGAGCATTTCATAATATATACAAATATTGAGACATTACATTGTATATCTATCAGAAACTAATGCTATACTGTTGTATGTCAGTTATATCTCAGTAAAAAAAGGAAGAAAAAATATAGCACGTATTCTAAAATTGGAATGATACAGAGAAGGTTAGCATGGTCCCTGCATAATGATGTCATGCAAATCTGTCATTGACAAAAAGATGTGTGTGTATCTATGTGTATATATATGTGACACCCAGGCCCCTCTTATTCTTATCTATCAACTTCCATTCTTTTTTTTTAAATGTCTATTAATTTTTGAGAGAGAGAGAGAGAGAGACAGAGTGCGAGTGGGGGGGGGCAGAGACAGAGTGACAGAGAGACAGAAAGAGATGGAATCAGAAGCAGTGGCACAGAGCCCCACCCGGGGACTGAACTCACAGGCCGTGAGATCATCACCTGAGCCAAAGTCAGATGCCTGACTAAGCCGCCCAGGCACCCCACATTTGCCCTCCATTCTTGAGGGTGAGGTTTTAGTGTCCCTGAGAGGCCTCTCGGAATAGACAGGTATGTTTATCTCCTTTGCACAAAGTAGGGAAGCAGTCCACCTCACTGCCCCCACCCTCCACCTTCGTAATGGGCACTTGCGGGCAGGGCAAAGTTGATCTGAGAAACCAGAGCATGACCAGGTACACTGTGGAGCATGCTATCCATCTGGCACTCCACCAAAGTGTAATTTTGTTGTTCGTGCTCATGCTTCCTTATGGAGTTTCATTCCCATTTATCATTGTCCCTAAGAAATAAAAACTGCTATTGGACCTAGAAAAAAAGGTAAGGGATGGCAGGATGGCTCAGTTGGTTAAGTGTTTGACTCTCTTTTCTTAAAAAATTATTTTACATTTATTTATTATTGAGAGAGAGAGACAGAGCATGAACAGGGGAGGGGCAGAGAGAAGGAGACACAAAATCCAAAGCAAGCTCCAGGCTCTGAGCTGTCAACCTGACCTGGGGCCCAAACCCACGAACCTCGAGATTATGACCTGAGCCAAAGTCGGTCACTCAACCGACTGAACCACCCAGGCGCTCCAAGTGCTTGACTCTTGATCTCAGCTCAGGTCTTGATCTTAGGGTTGTGAGTTCAATCAAGGCCCGCATTAGACTCCGTGTAGGGTGTGAAGCCTACTTTTAAAAAGTCATATATATGTGTGTGTGTGTGTGTGTGTGTGTGTGTGTGTGTGTGTGTATGACATATGTATATGGCATAAGTATATAGTATAGTATAAAATTGAATTTAGATACTTCTGCTGTCAATTTTCTTCTCTCCCTAGACTTAAAAATTGGGAAGAACAATGAGAAAGAGTTGCCATTTAACTACAAAGAATCTAAACAAATAAATACAAAATCTGTTGCTATGCCCTCCACTCAGTATTTCCAATGATAAAACCAGCTCTCTCAAATCAGATCAAGAAGTGAGAGAACTGGATTCTGTCTCAAGAAAAGTACTGACAGACTGATTCTTTTCTTTTTTTTTTTTTAGCATGGGGAGAACTTCAAGATTTTCAAATGAAATAAACATTTTTATTATTTGATTTGAGCACTAAAATTCATAGACAGAGAATATGCATTTTACCAAACTGGTAACTGAAAACTATTAAAAACCAACTTTTTTTAGGGGGTGGCACCTGGATGGTTCAGTGAGTTGAGCATCTGACTTGGGCGCAGGTCATGATCTCGCAGTTCAAGCCCCACATTGGCCTTGCTACTGTCAATGCAGATCCCTCTTGGGATCCCCTGTCCCCTCGCTCTCTGCCCCTCCCCCACTTGTGCATTCTCAAAATGTTTTTTTTAAAAGTTCTTTTTTTTTTTATGTTTTTCATTTTAATTCCAGTATAGTTAACACACAGTGCTATGTTAGTTTCAGGTGTACAATATAGTAAACTCCATACATCACCCCGTGCTCATCACAAGTGCCCTCCTTAATCCCCATCTCTTATTTCACCCATCCCCCCATGCACCTCCCCTCTGGTAACCATCAGTTTGTTTTCTATAGTTAAGAGTCTCCTTATTGGTTTCTCTCTCTCTCCTCCTTAGGTAGTTTGTTTTGTTTCTTGAATTCCCACTATGAGTGAAATGATAGGGTATTTGTCTTTCTCTGACCTATTTTGTTTGGCATAATACTCTTTAGCTTTATCTATGTTGTTGCAAATGGCAAGATTTCATTCTTTTTATGGTTGAATAATGTTCTATTGTATACATACACTACATCTTTACCCAGTCATCTATTGATGGACCGTTGGGCTGCTTCTGTAATTTGGTTATTGTAAACAATGCTGCAATAAACCTAGGGGTGCATATATCCTTTCACTTGAGTGTTTTCGTATTTTGGGGGTAAATACCCAGTAGTGCTGGATCATAGGGTAGTTCTATTTTTAGTTTTTAAGGAAACTCCATACGGTTTTCCACAGTGGCTACACCAGTTTGCATTCCCACCAACAGTGGGAAAGGGTTCCTTTTTCTCCACAACCTCATCAACACTTGTTGCTTCTTATGGTTTTGATTTTAGCCATAAAAACCACGTTCTTGAATGCCATGTTATATTGCCTAATTCTGAGAAAGAGGATCTAGCATGGAAGTTCAGCACATATTTCTACCGAAGTCTTAATTATTTTAAAATTATAAATTTAATACACCTGAAAGTGATATAACATTGTATGAACTATACTCGAATAAAACATTTTTAAATTATAAATTTATCATAAAAATATAGATTTAAATAGATTTATAAAAATAAATTTATATAACTTTACTATCCTATGGCCATATTCCAGTCACTTAAAGACTCTAACCTGAAGATTGATATACTATTTAGAAAGTTACCTTACCAAGGAAAGAGAGCTGTGAGCAGTCTTACAAAGAGGAGATTGGAAAGGACAAGGCAGGACTCAGGGACACAGGGCAAGGTTGGAGATGGTGGAGTAGTAGCTGAGGGACTCGAGAAAAAAAAGACAAATTCAGGAGATTTAGGAAATAAATAGGATCAAATTTTACTATTTTACTCTTCTATTTGAGATTAGAAGAAAAGAGAGGATTTGAATAAGGAGCTGAGAATAATCCTCAGATTTCTCTCTTATGTGGTTGGATGGATCATTGTATCACCCAACTAGAGGAGAGCCCAGGAGGTACAGGTTGCAGGGTGGAAAGTAAAGACTTTGAATTAGGACATGTTGAATTTGATTCATCTGTGTGACCACCAAGCAGAAATGCGCAAAAGGGAGCTGTTGTCCTAGGGCTCAGAAGAGCTCTGAGCTACTGGAGTATCTGGGCAAATTTTTAGGGAATCATCAGATTATGGGTGAAGTTGGAGCTATACATTGAATGGGATCACTCAACAAAAGTATGAATGAAGTGAAGAGAAAAGGTGAGGACAGAGTCCTAGGGAATATAAACATTTGAAGGGTTGGAAAGAGAAAACTGAGGAGAAATCATCAGAGATGGGTGGAAAACCAGCAGAGGGTGATGTCACAGGTGCCAAAGAAGAGGAAATTTAAGAAAAAGATGTGGCCAATAGCCAATGACACGGAGATGGCATGTATTTCAAAGTCTAAGAACTCCATAATGGATTGGGTGATATGGATTTCACCTCTGCCTTCTGCTGAGGGAGCTTCACTATTTGAGGGGGAATGGACGCCAGAAGGAAGTGGGTAAAGTAGTGAATGGGAAGGTAGTAAAGAAGCAGTGATGAGTTTATGGAGTGATCTTTGAAAAAAGTCGCCTGTGAATGAAAAGAGAAAGTGTTAGTGTAGATGAGAGAAAGCCTTTTTTTCTCTTTAAAGATAAAAAGCTTGAGCATATTCATAGATTAAGGGAAGAGAGCAGTGGAGTGAGAAGGATTGAGGATACAGTATAGAATGCATAAAGGAGGGGCGTCTGAGTGGCTCAGTCGGTTAAGCATCCGGCTTCAGCTCAGGTCATGATCTCATGGTTCACGGGTTTGAGCCCCGCATTGGGCTCTGTGCTGACAGCTAGCTCAGAGCCTGGAGCCTGCTTTGGATTCTGTGTCTCCCTCTCTCTCTGACCTCCCCTGCTCATGCTCTATCTCTGTCTCTCAAAAATAAATAAATAATAAATAAATAAATAAAAGAATGCATAAAGGAGAAGACTAAAGCATCAAAGGAAATAAGAAAGATTGGTATCCAAAGTAGCTTTGAGCAAGTGATGGGCCACCCTCTCCAATGAGATGGAAGGAAAGAATGATCAGTGCAAATGAAGATAGGTCCCTAGTTGGGGGAAGGAGAGTAAGAGATTCAGGGAGTTCCATCAAGTGATGGTTTGTGGGAAGGGGGTCAGGAGGAGAGCATTAAGGTTTGGAAGCACCATTTAGAAATTTAGGGTAGAACGAGGTGGTTTAAAGACCCATAGGATGACAGTACAGCATCATAGAAGATCTGTCTGTGATTGGAGATCATAAATTTATAGCTGTGCTAATTTGCACTTTATATGCTGATTGACTGGTCACAGGGTCAAAGATCAGACTGGAGTTACAACTGGGTTGATCTAGACAATGGAGCCGTTAAGGCTTTTTAAATTTTATTTTAAATGGTTTATGGAGCCATTAGGCTTTTAAAGTCTCTAGGGGAGACAGTTGTCTAAGGTCATATAGCCAATAAGAGGGGAGCTAGATTTGAGGATAAAGTTGACTCACTTGATAGCCTTATCTGAACAGTGAGTCTGGGCTGCTAGTTGGTCAACTGTATTGAGAGGGAGACTATCCAGGTCCACAACAATCCTTGGAATGAAGACAAAGCCAAAGGTCCAGATGCCAAGTTCTTGATGTATATCTCATGATTACACACTTAATATCTACTGTTGTACTGTTGAGTTAGGCTTTCAACAATTAAGCATCACCTTTTATTCAATCACATGAAATATTCTTTTAAAGTATTATTTTTGTATTGCAAAATAAAACATATCTATAGAGAAACTAGGAGAAGACATAATTTAAAAATTAAATGTAATGCAAATTAAAACAATGAGACGCCACTACACGCCTGTCAGAATGGCCACAGTCTAAAATACTAAGATACAGAGCATCAGGGGCTCTTATTCATTACAGGCAGGAATACAAAATGGTACAATTACTTTGAAAGACAGTTTGGCAGTTTCTTATAAAAAGAAACATACTCTTACCATACAATCCAGCAATCTGGCTTATTGGTATTTTATCCAAAGGAGTTGAAAATTTATGTCCATCAAAAACCTGAACATGACTATTTACAGCAACTTTATTTATAATTGTCCACACTTGGAAATAACCAAGATGGTCTTCAGTGGGTGAGTCAATAAATAAACTTTGTACATCTAGACAATGGACTATTATTCAGTGCTAAAAATAACTGAGCTGGAGCACCTGGGTGACTCAGTTGGATGAGCATCCAACTTTGGCTCAGGTCATGATCTCCGGGCTTGTAAGTTCGAGCCCCATGTCAGGCTCTATGCTGACAGCTCACACCCTGAAGCCTGCTTCGATTCTGTGTCTCCTCTCTCTGCCCTTCCCCTGCTCATCCTCTCTCTCAAAAAGTAAATAAACATTTAAAACATTTATTGATTATTATTTAATACATGAAAAGTAATGAGCTATCAAGCCATGAAAAAAACATGGAGGGATCTTAAGTGCACATCACTAAATGAAAGAAGCCAATCTGAAAAGGCTACATTCTATATGATTCCAACTATTAGACATTGTGGAAAAGGCAAACCTATAAAGTAAAATGATCAGTGGTTGTCAAGGGTGGGCGAGGGGGAGGGAAGGGAAAGGATGAATAGGCAGAGCACAGAGGTTTTTTTAGGCAAGTGAAAAGACTCTGAATGATACTGTAATGTTGGATACATTTGTCCAAACCCATAGAATGTATAGCATACAGCACCAAGAATGAAACCTCAGGTAGACTATGGACTTTGGGTGATAATGATGTGTTAGTGTAGATTTGTCAGTGGTAACACATGTACACTCTAGTGAGTGATGTTGATAATGGGAGAGCCTATGTAAGTGTGGGCACAGGGGATATATGGGAAATCTCTGTCCGCCTCCCGCCGTTTTGCTGTGAACCTAAAACTACTCTAAAAAATTAAGTCTTTCTAAAAATTATATGTATCACCTACCATCTTGAAAACTAATTTTGTCCTCTTTACATACATGTCTTATAAATGTGTTGGATTGGGAGTCAGGCAGTGGAAAATGAGAGAGGCAGGCCGTCACTGTGCATGAGGGGCCCTGGAGCGGAAATAAGCCTGAGGAGATGGGTAGAGCTTGATGTCAGTTCCTGAGCACTTTTTTACTTTCTTTTCATGTGACAGTTTTAGTCAAGGGATAATGAGGCATTGGTTATCAAGGGGTAACTTTCCCAATGATTTCCTCCAAAAACTTTTAAGAAAAGTCTGCACCCACCTTTTTGCTAGTAGTAGATGAGAAGCAAAGTGCTATTAACCGTCCCCATGTCAGGTGGTAGGTGATCCAGGCCATTTCCCTACTTTAGGGAGACCTGTCACATATAGAATGTGCTTGCTTACCAGGGTCAACCTGTAACCAGACAGTATTGACAGAAAGCTAGGTCTTTTTTGGCCAATGATGAGTTTTCCTGGGCACATTATGGTTCTGCTGACAGTAAATATAGTCAGTTCAGAAAAAAATAGAAACACACCTTACCACACCCTGCCACACCCCTTACTTCATCTCATAACACCTCCCCACACCTCCCCACATCTCACCGTACCACATCTTACCTCACCTCCCCACCATGCCACACTCACCAGGAAAGCCAAATGGGCACTTGGAAGAGTGAGGTGGGCAGCACGCAGGCAAGCCTTGAGGCCAGCAGCCAGGAAGACAGCTGATGCAATGACAATGACAGCGGTCAAATGCAGACACAAAGAAGGCCATTACAGTACAAAATGCAGGACCGGGGGCGCCTGGGTGGCTCAGTCGGTTAAGCATCCGGCTTCGGCTCAGGTCAGATCTCACGGTTGGTTCATGGGTTCGAGCCCCGCGTCCGGCTCTGTGCTGACAGTTAGCTCAGAGCCTGGAGCCTGTTTCAGATTCTGTATCTCCCTCTCTCTCTGACCCTCCCCTGCTCCAACTGTCTCTCTCTGTCTCTCAAAAATAAATAAAAAGCATAAAAAAATTTTTAAAAAAATGCAGGACAAAGTGTATACAGGAGGGAAGGGCCGAAAAGCAGGAGGTATAAAACAAGAAAGGAAAGAGGAAATAGTCAAAGTCAATTTCTAAAAACAAAAACAAAATCCAAAAAAAACTCACAAAACTTTACCCTAAGGTCAAGAATGTTCTAGAGCTGGTGGCAAGAAGTGATACTATGCCTCTTTTGAAGGGAGTTTAAAATCTTCTAAGGTACCTACTAAGAAGGACAGTTAATGTAAGCACGTGTATGGCAATGACTTTAATAATGTCTACAACAAAACTGTAATCTAAGAGGATAAAATAAGATGTGAAAGACTTGTGACTGTATGTAGTGAAGTTGTATATCGTAATTAGGCAGATATATTTAATAATACGTTGGCTATAATTCTTTCCATATTATCCTTATTAAATTGTTTTAAGGGAGTCCCTTTCTCCTTAAAATTCCTTAAATTCACCATTTAAGAATATTAACACAAAATTGCTTGCTTCTGAAATACACGATGGATATAGATGGATTCTACCAACCTTCTCTGCAATCACTGATCTGGTTCTAGAGGGAGCTGAGGTATTTGAGTGGACTTACCTCTGCTCCTGCAATCCTGGACAGAGAGAAGAAAGGAGAAGGAAACTCAGTGCAGAAATTATTGACAAGAGTATCTTCTGTTGTCGATGGATACTTGGGGGGAAATCTATTTTGTATTGCCAAACAAATTAGCCAGTGAATTAGGAAAGTGATTCTTAGCTATTGATTTTTGGTTCTGCATTTTCAATTGATATTTGTCACAATTTTTAGAACAATCAAAATTGAGTGCTTACTGTGACAGCAGTCTCAGATTTTTAATGGCTTGTTAATTTGGAGATCTAGTGCAACCCTTTTTTTCAAAGGAGGCTCAGAGAGGTGTCTCCTCGTGGTGGCAGGAGCAAGACCCAAGCCTGAGCATTCTGGTTTCATCATATCAGCTCTTGATGCTGCTGTGGCTGGGTCCACCCCAGAAATCAGACTCTGAGACAGATTTGCATGTAGGAAATACATTGGGAAATGTATTGGGGCCAATCCCTACAGGGGAGTGAAGGACATAGGGTTGGCCAGAGAAAGGGGTGACAATTACAGTGCATTCCGGTGATCCTACAGGGGAGTTCTGCAGTGGGGCTGGTCCTTTTGAATGATCCTGACTCAAGGCAAGGGCGGGAGGCCTCTAATACCCTCTCCTCAATCAACCAGTCTTTGGATGAAGGCCTTCAAAAAGGGAGCTTGACCATGGGAGCATGGAAGTCTTTCGTGGAGGACAATTCTTTGAGAAGGACTTCCCTGAAGCCTGTGGGTCACCATTGCTCCCAGTATCTGGGGAAATGAGAGAGCTGAGAGAGCAGTGCTCAGCACAGAAGGGCACAGCTCCGCCTCTGCTGCTGTCCTGAATGTGAGCTTGGTAAGGATGCTTTCCCGTATGTCTGCTTGCTTCCTCCCATTAGTTCACAGGACCCTTGTTGACTCTGACTGTGTATAGTTCCCCGGACTGTGCGTGGAGTCAGTTTGGAAAAACTAGAGGGCTAGATCCCTGATTTATGTCAGGCTCAAAAGAAATATAACATGGAGGCGTACTGTAAAGACCCCATCGGGGCGCCTGGGTGGCTCAGTCGGTTAAGCCTCCGGCTTTAGCTCAGGTCAGATCTCACATTCGTGGGTTCGAGCCCCGCGTCAGGCTCTGTGCTGACAGCTAGCTCAGAGCCTGGAGCCTGCCTCTGGTTCTGTGTCTCCTTCTCTCTCTGCCCCTCCCCCTCTCATGCTCTGTCTCTCTCTCTGTCTCAAAAATAAACAAAACATTAAAAAAATTAAAAAAAAAAGACCCCATCAGGAACTCAGTAATATTAACCAGTAGATTAAAATTAGAGAAATTAATTATAATACTAACTGTGGTTTGAAGAGGGGAGCTTTTATAATGACATTTTCCCCTGAATTAAAGCGATACTTTGAAATTAGGAATGTGATTTATCATATTAGAATCTTAATATTAGAAATTCTCTTTGCTTTTTGATTGGCTGCTAACCTACATGATTGAAGGGGGGAAAGAAATTAGAAACCAACATGTTATGTTAAGATAAAAGAACATGAAGGTAAGCCTGAAGATACTACTTTCATGAAATCCTTCCCTGTTGTCCTAATTAATTGCACAGAAGCCTAAGAGGGAAAAAACCCTGCTAACTTCTAAGTTGGCTTGATATCCTTTTTCACTTGTATCACCAAGGGGTACAAAGTGAATAAGTCAATATCCCTGAAGCATACACTTAAAAACGCTCAACTTTTTATCTCCCTAATAGTTTCTTTTTTTTTATTATTAAGAAATAGGATTAAAGAAAATCTTCACATTTAAAATAGAAGGAAGATTGGAAGTCAGAAGGATATAACACTAAATATAGGACATTGTGTGTCACTTATTAAAAATGTGGGTTTGTATTGAAGAGCTCAGGCGTTCTCATCCCATCTGGAAGATGGTGGTGCCAGCACCGAGTTCAGTGTGCTTATATACTCCTGTCCGTGTATACAAGATAACTTTGATCTAAGGAAAAGATATCCCCAAGTGTTAACTAGTGCTCTGAACAAGAAGCAAACTTCAAGAATAACAGTAACAACAGGGGGGCGCTTGGGTGGCTCAGTCGGTTAAGCTTCCGACTCCGGCTTGGGTCATGATCTGGGGGCGCCTGGGTGGCTCAGTCGGTTAAGCTTCTGACTCCGGCTTGGGTCATGATCTCGTGGTTTGTGGGTTCGAGCCCCGCATCGGGCCCTGTGCAGACAGCTAGCTCAGAGCCTGGAGCCTGTCTTCAGATTCTGTGTCTCCCTCTCTCTCTGACCCTCCCCTGCTCACGCTGTCTGTCTCTCTCTCAAAAATAAATAAAAACATCACAACAGGAGCACCTGGGTGGCTCAGTCAGCTCAGGTCATGATCTTACCGCTCTTGAGTTCGAGCCTGGCATCAGGCTCCATGCTGACAGCTCAGAACCTGGAGCCTGCTTTAGATTCTGTCTCCCCCCCGCCCCCCCAAAGTAAATAAACATTTAAAAAAATTAAATTAAAGAAAAGAATAACGGTAACAAAAGACAAATCCAAACATCACAAATAGCATTGAGGACTGCAATGAACGGCTTCTGTGTCACTAAAACCTCCCCTTGGCAGGCCCAGCTGCAGCTGTTAAGGTTTGGGGAACATTCTGAGAGGGCAGATGTGCCAGAGTACGGCAGTGCCCCTCTTCCACGGGGCGGGACCTCTCTCGTCTCCGTTGCAGCCTGAAAGCGTGAGCACAGGAGCCCTCCCCCAGGGAACAGCCTTGGCTTCTCCGGGTGAGCCGTGTGAAGCAAGAGTCGGTCTGATTCATGACTTCTCAAAATGCCAAAGAATCAACTAGTGGGAGCCTCATCTGAGTTTTAACTTTTAAGAATATTAAATATGACCCCCCAAAAAGTCACTATATGAATATAGTAAGTCAGAGCTCAAGATAATTTTCGAGGAATTTTCTGATTTTTTTACTTTTGTGAATAGTTTGCTACACCATCCATGAGGCAAAGAAAAGTGTGGTGTTCGGTGTCCTGCACGCCTCCCCGATCAGCACTGTGGGATCTGCGAGCACACACTGATCTGGAGGGACCTTGGTCGGAATTCCAGAAGCAGTGGAATTTCAGAAACGAAATACCATCGCTGGTGTGTGCTCTAGCGATGCCGAAATAAGGCAACTACCCCCACCCGGCCTCTCAAACCGCTGAACCTCACCCTCGCAGCGAAATCACACAGAATCTTCCTGCTTCTCTTTTCTTCAGTGAGATATTGATGTATCCACTGAGTTGCCTTCCCCTCAATGGTTTTCCTTCCTCAGGACGCTGTCCACCTAAACGCAGGACTGTTCGCTACCCCACAGTCAAAGGAACCAAGTGATTATCTTTTCTGCAAGTTATTCTCTTGTTACGTAGATGGATAGGAACATACCCAGATCTGCCCTCTTCAAAAACAAAACAAAAACCCTTCAGTATAAATAGGAAACCTCTTAAAAAGAATCTGCAAGGAGACCTTTTACTTGATTTGACTGCTCTGGAAACCTAGACCTTAACTCAAACATACCTTGGCCAGGTCTGTATTACAATGATAATAATACCAGAGGGATTTATTTATAAAGGCCACAAGAAGATTTGTTGACAATGAAATTACTCTCTGGAATTAAAACATTGTATAGAAATATACAATTTGCTTTGCACTGTTTTTTCCCCAAAACACATTAAATGGTTTCTGATATCATTCTCCAGATCTTTCTAGTGTGATCTCTTAGGATGGTTTTTAAGAAACATTTTGCTTTCCAAGCCTCAAATATGTGGTGAGAACCTTCCAGCTTTTTTTTTTTTTTTTTTTTTGGTGGTGGTGGGAGTGAGGAATTCAATCAGCAACATTTTAAATATCTTGGACCAGATCATAGGTGGGAATAACAGGCTCCTTTTTCTGCATAATATGGTCTCAGGGCATCTTCCTGGTCCCCATTTCCATGCTCATCTGATTCTTGCTCTGCATCTACCACTTTGAACTTGATACTTCCAACTGTCCCCTCTCACTAGTGCCAGAGTCAGAGATTTTTGTCTCCCCTTTTCTGGTACCCCAGTGCTAAGAGTTGTGCTCCCATGTTCAGTTCTAAATCTCTGTACCCTAATCCAAGTTATACTGACTTCTCCATTTGCAAGAAAGGTATTCCTTTTGTTTATGGGTTAATGACCAGCATTTTAAATAAAAACAAGTTTATTTATTTAAGGGTGCCTGGGTGGTCCAGTCGGTTAAGAACCTGCTTTTGGCTCAGGTCATGATCTAATGGTTTGTGGGTTCAAGCCCCGCATGGGACTCTGTGCTGACAGCTCAGAGCCTGGAGCCTCCTTTAGAATCTGTGTCGCCCTTTCTTTCTGCCCCTCCCCTGCTTTCGCTCTGTCTTTCTCTCTCTCAAAAATAAGTAAACATTTAAGAAAATTAATAAAAAGTTATTTATTTATTTTGAGAGAGAGGGAGGGAGAGAGAGAGAATCCCAAGCACAGAGCCTGACATGGGGCTTGAACTTACAAACTGTGAGATCATGACCTGAGCCAAAATCAATAGTTGGATGCTTAACAGACTGAGCCACCCAGGCACCCCAACGACCAGCATTTTGCATGACTTTTGAAAGTGGAAAGCGATGATTCACAGATTTTATAGTGCTCCAGTCTGGGTGGCTCTCAAGTGCTGTACGTAGTTTTGAATCCTGGCCAGTACTGAGAAACGGGTGTGCTGTTTAGGAGTATATGGACCACATCCCAGTTAGCCAGAGGACTTCTGTATGGTACTAAACAACATGTCAGAAGGTTAGGAGTACAAGCTGATCTCCCCCTATTCAGAGTCCATTAAAGATTTTCCAGTGTGTCCCAGGAAGCGATACTTTCCACTCTTTTTGCCCTTATGGATGACTTCTTCAAGAGGGAGGGAGGTGGGTTTTATTCACAAAGGCCAGTATGTGTACATCTGACAGGATGCTCATGTTTAGACTGATCCAGCCCACCCTCACAGTTCAGATACTTGCCTTACAATTCAAGCATTTTGTTTTTCTCCTGGTTTGGGGGGACTCTGTTTAATTTCATCCAAGTCTACATTGACCCACCTACCCTCTCCTCTCCACGGAATGTTGATGGAATACGTGGAAGAGCATTTGCATCCTTTTCTTCTCTCTGGTGCATCTACCGGCCCACCGCAGATTTCACGCACAATTCCATGTGCCACCTTATTCCATCCAAACTGTGACTTCTGCCAATGTCACTTTCCTACGTTTTCAGCATTGAGACCCTACATGTAAACTGGCACAAGAAATTTCCTCCATTGTTCTTACTAGTGCTCACATCATCTAGTCTGTCCTCCATGGAAGACCCTTCCAGTGTACACAGTTCTTGCTTCCCACCAATACCCTTGAATTTGACCTTCAAATTGTTTCTTGTTTCTACATCGGACTCCACCCAAGACTTTGTTAACATTTGCAGGGTGTCCCATGGCTGCAGGGGAAAATATACCTTGATACATTTTATCCTCTAGTAAGACAGCTACTTCTTCCCTTCCTCTTTTTTTTAATATTTGTTTATTTTTGAAAGAGAGGTGGGGAGAGATAGAGAGAGAAAGAGAGAGAGAGAACAGGGGAGGGGCAGAGAGAGAGGGAGACACAGAATAATCTGAAGCAGGCTCCAGGCTCTGAGTTGTCAGCACAGAGTCTGATGTGGGGCTTGGACTCACAAACTGCAAGTTCATGACCTGAGCCAAAGTTGGAGGCTTACCAGACTGAGCCACCCAGTCACCTCACTTCTTCCCTTTGTGTATGCTATTTCCTCTGCCTAAAACACTTTCCTTTGTCATTGTCTTCCTGAGGAATATGAACATATGCAAAGTTCCCCTAATTATTTCCCCATTAATTACTACGCATTTTAGGTGATCTTTATACCGTGAAATTACTTCTATTGGTTCTCATACTACATAGAAATGATTTGTTTATATGCCTGCTTCTCCACTATACTTAGATTTCTTGACATGAAGGCCTTTGTTGTCTTTTGAGCCCCAGTTTCTGGCATATTGTTTAGGACATAATGGGCCCTCCTCATTCATTGATTCATTCTTTAAGCAAATATTAATTGAGGATCTATTATGTTCTTCCTCCCATGGAGCACAGAGGACAGTGCAGGCAGAAACACCTCTGTGGTTTTTTTTTTAATTAAAAAAGCTTTTCTTTAAGTAAACTCTACTCACCCCCAGCGTGGAGCTTGAACGTGGACCCTGAGATAGAGTTGCATGTACTAGTGACTGAGACAGGTAGGTGCCCCTCTTTTATTTAAAATCAAATCACCTCATAGCTTGACTTTCTTGCCTTTCTTTTCATTTTGTAATCAATCACCACTCCTCAAAACAGTCTTGATGAGTCCTAATTTGCTTTTGACTATTTTTATTTTTATTTTCTTATTATTTTTATTAGGTAAGCTCTCTGTCCAATGTGGGGCTTGAATTCAAGACCTAAGATCAAGTGTCACTCTACTGACTTAGCCCATGAGGTTTTTGATTCTTGTATTTACTTTGACATTTCTTTCTTTTTTTTAATGTTTTAAAATGTTTTTTATTTATTTTTGAGAGACAGAGAGAGACAGCATGAGCAGGGGAGGGTCAGAGAGAGAGGAAGATACAGAATCTGAAGCAGGCTCCAGGATCTGAGCTAGCTATCGGCACAGAGCCCGATGCGGGGCTTGAACCCATGAACTGTGAGATCATGACCTGAGCCAAAGCCGGGCACTTAATTGACTGAGCCACCTAGGCACCCCGACATTTCTTTCTTAAAACAAAAACAACAACAAAACAAAACAAAACAAAACAACAACAACAACAAAACAACCTCCAACATGTCAGTGACCAGCATTTTCCCTGTGTACCTGAGCCTGGTGATGTCTTATTTGATCTCACCTTTTGTTTTTTAGTTACGAAAATCTTTTTAGGTCATAATAATCCAAGCTTTACAAACATATATTACTTTTAAAAAGTTAAGGTAAAGTTAAGACTGGCTCAGAGAATTGTGCAACTCTTGGTCTTGGGGTTGTGAGTTTGAACCCCATGTTGGGGTTAGAGATTACTTAAATGAATAAATAAATAAAAACTTGAAGACTGAGGCACATCGTCATTTTTCCTGTGAATTTTGTTTTTAAGTTGTTGAAAAAAGTTGTTCTCAGCGGAGCTGGCTTAGGAGGCCCTGTGCTGTGGTTTGGGGGGAGGGGGTTATGGGATCAGCAAGGTCAATGTACTTGCCACAGCCTCCATCTCCCCTCCCCCAACCTTAGTTTCACCATCACAACTGCCACTGGGCTTAGGCGACGAAGACAGTCACTGTGAAAATGCCAGCTTTCTCACTTGGGAAGGAAGGTGTCCACGTCTGTTTAGCCTATAGCGACAATACCAAGATTTATTTTATCATAGTTGCTAATGAGGAGGCTAGACATGTTGCTAGGGGTTGGGGGCAGAGATGGAATGGGTTGACTGTAATGGGCATGAGGGATCTTACGAGGGTGACAGAAACATCCAAAAACTGATTTATGGTTATGGCTGCACAATGTGGTAACTTACCAAAAATCATCAAATTGTACACTAGAAATGGATGATTTACATGACATGTTAAAATACACACCAATAAAGAGATATTAAAGAGCAAGATGTACAAAAGAGTCTCTTGCTATATGACCTTTCTTTTTTTAAGTTTTTTTATTTGAGTACAGTTGACCCACAATGGTACATTAGTTTCAGTATACAACAGAGTGGTTTGAGTTTTCCATGGATTATTCTATATCTGCCACAAGTGTGACTACCATTTGTCATCATACGATGCTATTGAAATGTCATTGACTATATTCTCTATGCTGTGCCTTTTATGCCTGTGACTTATTCATTCTGTAACTGGAAGCCCGCATCTCCCCCTTCCTTTCATCCATTTTGCCTTCCCCCCCCCACCCCTCTTCCCTCTGGCAACCATCAGTGTGTTTTCTGTATTTATAGGTCAGTTTCTGCATTTTGTTTATTCATTTGTTTTGTTTGTTGGAGTCCATGTGGAAGTGAAATCATATGATATTTGTCTTTCTCAGTCTCACTTATTTCACTTAGCACAGTACCTCTTAGGTTCACCTATGTTGTTGCAAACGGCAAGATCTCATCCTTGCTTGTGGCTGTGTAACACTCTACTCTGCACATACACCTCGTCTTCCTCATCCATTTGTCTATTGATGGGCATGTGGACTGCTTCCATACCTTGGTTATTGTAAATTATGTAGCAGTAAACATAGGGGTGCATATACCTTCGCGAATTAGTGTTTTTGTTTTCTCTGGATACAACTGTGTTTTGAAATACTACCACATAAATGAAAAAGCAGGGATCCAAGAAGAAAGGCAACAGGGGCTGAACCAAAATGAAATGTGACACATTTTTTTTTAGTGAAAGTGGCTACCTTTTTTTATATTTGGGCTTTCACAGTTATTCCATGCTCAGCCTGAGTACCGAAACACCAAAAATATGGGCACAGGAATGGGGATTGTCTGTAGAAAAAGAAGTAAAGGTGTCTGTACTACTGCCCTCCACTAATGCTGCCCACAGAGGCTTAGTGGGGTGACTCTCACTCCCTATGTCTCGAGTGCAGAGCCATGTCACAGGCAATTTGATTTCATGTATGACCCAGCTCATGCTCGCTCTATATGCCACAGTGAACAGGAAGGGGGCAGGAACATGGTTGGGCATTGAGTGGGCAGCATTTGGGTAGAAGCAATGGAGGTGCAGGTGCTCCATAAGGCCAAGCGCTGGGGGGTAAAATATGCATGTGTGGGGAGAGGGTATGGAGAAGGGGTATGACTACACCAGAAGTATAGGCATAGTGCTTTGAAGAGGCAAGGCACTAAATAGTGTGTGTGTGTGTGTGTGTGCACGCGTGCATGCGTTACAGACACCAGGGAAAAGAGACAGAAAGAGAAGCATCCCTGTTATCGCCAGACAGCACTAGGTCATGGTTGTGAGGTAGCCTCATGTGCTCAGTATCATCTCCAGAAACGCTCCATGACTTTGTTCTGCAGTGGACACAGCCATATACAAATGCATCAAGACAGTGCCCCTGAGGGGCGCCTGGGTGGCTCAGTCGGTTAAGCATCTGACTTCAGCACAGGTCATGATCTCACAGTCCATGGGTTCAAGCCCTGCGTCAGGCCCTGGCTGACAGCTCAGAGCCTAGAACCTGCATCAGATTCTGTGTCTCCCTCTTTCTCTTTATTCCTCCCCTGCTCATGCTCTGTCTCTGTGTCTCTCTCTCTCAAAAATAAATAAACATTAAAAAAAAAAAAAAAAAGACAGTGCCCTGAGGAGCATGGTGGGCTGCAGCAGACGAGGCTGGTAAAGATGGAGGGAGGGAACCTCGCCGTCCCTGTTGGCTGTCTCTCCTGGGATTTCTTCCTGGACTTCGGTGAATCAGGCCCAGAAGGCACCGAGGACAGGACGGCAATGGGTGAGTCTAGGGAAGAGATGGGGCGCTTCAGGAATTCGGTTGTGATTTATAAATGTTGAATTAGTATACATTTTGGTTTCATAGGGCACAAATATGTTCTCTTTTAAAAACTCAGCTGGGTAGCTCGGTCAGTTAAGAGTCTGAACTTGGCTCAGATCATGATCTCTTGTTTTTTGGGTTTGAACCCCGCACCAGGCTCTGTGCTGACAAGCTCAGAGCCTGGAGCCAGCTTTGGGTTCTGTCTCTTTCTTTTTCTGCCCCTCCTTTGCTTGCATGCGCGCTCTCTCTCAAAAATAAACATTAAAAAAAATGTTCAAAAATTAAAATAATAAAAAGTCAGCAGGAAAAGACTGGCAGCCCTCACCCTGCCTTTCTACTGGAGACCCTGACCCAGACCTGCTGGACCTCCTGGCAATTCACTCCCAGCGCCAGGGCTGAAAGCTTCCTTCCTGAAGACTGGTCTGTGGAAAGGCCTTTTTTGCTTTCTTTTCAGATGTAGGTGTTCATATAAGTTTACTATTACTTTGGGGGAAAAAAAACCAAAACACACCTCAGCAGATTAGTCCCTCAGACCTGGACGTTGGCTTCCTTACGTGGGCTTTGTTTTCAGCCAAGTCTGTCTTGCTAAGTGATCACCTCTCATTTCACATGGTGTTTTCCTTCCTATAAACTGCAGAAACGGACCTAAAAACGCAAGCCTAGTTTTTTCAGATCATACACTGAAATGCACTATTTTATCGATTGGTGTGTTAGCAAATTGTATACTATCCTTCAAAATTCATGGTCATCTGGGACCTGTCAACATGACCTTATTTGGAAATAGGGTCTTTGTAGATGAAATCAGTGAAAATGAGGTCATATGATTAATAAGCCCTAAATCCAACAACAGGTGTCTTCATAAGAAAAAGAGAGGTTCAGAGAGAGAGACGTGGAAACACACACATACATGGGAAAGGGCCCGAGGAAGCTGGAAGCAGAGATTCGAGTGACAAGCAGCTCCAAGCCCGACGGCTGCCACGGCCCGCAGCGGAGACGGACCTGGGGCAGATTCTCTGTCAGAGGGTCCGGAAGAAACCAACCCTGCAGACACCTTGATTTCAGACTTGTAGTCTCCAAAGGTGGAAGAGTACCCTTCTGTGGTTTTAAGCCACCAGTTTGTGGTAATTTACTACAGCAGCAAGGAGAGGGGGCGGGAAGTTCATTGCTTTGGCTCAGTTGCCCTGCTGCCCGCTGGGCAGCTGAAGAGACTTTGTTACAATGTGCCGAAGACTGCTGAAGTGCAGAAGGTGAACTCAGTAGGACGCTCAGTGAGCTCTGTGTCATCTGCACTGCCCCTCATCTCTCTCCCCTCCTTTCTTCTCTTCTTTGCCATTTCACCCTGCTTGGCGATCCTCCAACACTCCTCAGGCCCTTTGCCTTTCTGTCCTTCTGGAATGTTCTTTTACTGATATATGCATGGCTTCCTCCCTTACCTCCTTCAGGTCTCTATTCCATTGGCAACTTCCTAGTGAGACTTCCGCTAACCTCTCTACTGAAAATCACCACCTGTTCCCTAGCCCCTTTGCCACCTCGGTTTTCTCCTTAGCACTTACCACTATCTAGCATACCATATATGTTGCTTACTCATTTCGTTTATCACCTGCTTTCCCTGGTAGAAGATCAGCTCTCTGAGGACAGGGAGTTTTGCTTGTTCTGATTACTGCTGTATCGTCTGCACCAATGTGCTCAACTGGCACAGAGTTGGTGTTCAATAACTATTTGTTGGATCAGTGCATGCCTACGTTGGCGTGCGGGGGTGCCATCATGTTCACATATGAAAGCACCTGATTTCTGAGCACTTTGCATATGAGTAATTGCCACAGCTGGCAGAACTCACGTAACTGTTACCGATTCTGCACCTGCCCCCAAAACTAGACACTTGGCAGTTGGGGGCGGGGGGCACCTTGTGTTCCCAGTGCCCATGCTGTCTACCTGGACACCTGTCTACGCTGTGCCAACAGAGTCCGCATGGTTCTGGCAGGTCAGGGTCTTAGTCCGCTTGAGTTGCCATAACAAAATGCCGTAGACTGGGTGGCGTAAACAACAAACATTTATTTTTTTCACAACTCGAGAAACTGCAAGTCTGAGATCGGGGTGACAGCCCTCTGCCTGGCTTGCCGGGGGCTGCCTTCTTGCTGTGTCCTCACATGGCAGAGAGAGAGGCCTCTGGTGTTTCCTCTTAGACGCCAGTTCTGTGGGATCAGAGCTCTGCCCCATGACCTCATTTCACCTTAGTCCTCCCCTCAAAGACCTTATCTCCAACACAATCGCATTGGGGTTGGAGATAACTATAGTTATGGACAGGACTACAGTAGGAAACTCACAGAGAGCACACGTGGGTCAATCTTAGAAACCCAGCTCTTATTTATGATCTGTGTGAACACATCTTTACGGTGTGAGCTGATTTTGCTTGACATAATCTTCAGTTGAAAATCTGATGGAGGGGTGCCTGGCTGGCTCAGTCTGTGGAGCCGGTGACTCTTGATCTTGGGGTTCTAAGTTCAAGCCCCACATTGGGTGTACAGATTACTTAAAAATAAAATCTTAGGGAAAAAAGTTTGATGCAAAACAAAACTTGAAACATTTTTATAAAATGCAACACAAACTCCTAATTCCTCTATCTTAAGACTTATTTTCCTTTCTACATTTCATCTACTAGTCCTCCACATGTTCATCTATTTTTACATATTTATAATCACAATGTAAATGCGATTTTTACTTTATTTTATCTTATTTTTTGAGAGAAGCAAGAGAAAAAGCTTAAGCAGGGGAGGGAAGAGAGAGAGAGAGGAAGAGAGAGGGAATCTTATGCAGGCTCTATGCCCAGCGTAGTGCCTGACACGAAGCTTTATCTCATGACCGTGAGATCATGACCTGAGCTGAAACCAAGAGTTGGACACTTAACTGACCAAGCTATTTCTAAATACTATTTCTAAAATACTACATTTTAATCTAAGGTTTATCAAAAACATTTTTGACATTTCTGCAGTCTTCATGATTCTGACTTTATGACCACTTAATGTAGCATCTAGTTGATGCACTATACTTTTTAAAATCATGTTTCCTGTTGTAGAAACTTGGATTGCTTCTCAAGTTTGGCTGTTATCAATGGCCCTGTACTAAAAATCTTTGTGCAGCTAGATTTTTGCTTCTGTGGAATTAGTTTCTTTGGATAAGTTCCCGGGAGTAGAATTGCTAGGTCAGAGTGACAGAACATCTGTGTGGCTCTTGCTACATATTGCAAGAAGTGCAGTTTTAAAATACTTTGGGTATGTGTGTTTACACAGAGAAAATGGATCTTGTTGTAGGAGGTGTCAGGCTCCCAAGTGCTGGATGCAGTTTGAGTTCATGCCAATGTAAGGAACCTTAGAAATAATCCCTGTTTGAAGATAAATATCAGCTGATACAACTTCCAACAAAATTTTAGTCATTTACTGTGCCTACAAGTAAATGGAAATGATATGCTTTCCATAGGACTTTTGGGATATTCTCACAACTGTTTAATCTTAAATCAAGTAAAACTACATATTTACAAATTAATTTGAATGATAAATCTCCACCCTATAGATCAATGTATTCCTAATGGTTATTCTAAGAAAAGAGAAATAGCTACTTGCTATTGTGTTATGTGGAATCCAAAACCAAGTTACATTCCTTCTTCATAATAGGTTGTCAAATATTTGTTGAATGAATTAATGTATAATTGTTCTATATTTAATATATGATATATAATATTTAATATATAATTTTAATATATAATACTTAACTCTGACAAAGTGAATACAAAGGCACCAGATCTTCAGCCTTACAAATAGAATTAAGAAAGATTGAAGTATACAAAATACCATTTTTAAGAATAAAACAGTAACAAAAAGGATAAAACAACAATTTTATAGTCCACGATCACTTTACTACAATTTCCTACTCCTCATTGCTTAACATAACAATTCAAATATATAATAGTTAATATCGTATCAGTTGTCAACTGCCAAAAACTAGGGAGCACATTTTTCAATCACCACCCCCCAATTTACATCCATTTTCATAGCCTTCTATGTGTTACATCATTGGCATTTTTCTCCTCTAGAGTTTGAACTCTAAATTGATGGTGAAAATAGGCTTGCACCAGGCACCAACTGTCACCTCTTCGGACATTTTGATTTGAAATAATCAGTCATTTGGATTTGAGAAATCAGAAACCTATATAAGCTACCTCAAACTATAAATGCTTTTAGCTTTTTGGTTTTGAAACGTACATACTTTTAGAATCACTCGTCTTAAACCTTACACTCTGGGGTATGGTTAAGAATACAATTATTTATAAAGGAAAACATGGGTGGTAAAGGCATCACCCTATAGTACCCAAAGGAAAAGTAAGTTTTATGCTGAAAAGAGAGTCTTTCTGAAGCAGTAGACAAGGCCCTGGAGAGGGAGTTGAAGACCCCGGTCTGATCTAGCTCCATCTTTCATGGCTGGCTCTAATCAGCCCTCCAGGCCTTCCCTCTGGACCCATTAATTCATTTTGCCTGCTCTTCTCTACCTCTATGTCATGCTCGTTGGCATTTTATGGTCATGCCATGCTTTTGTAAAATACTGTCCATGTACACGCTGCTCCTTCTCCCTGGGATGCCCTTCACTATCTTCTCTGTCTGGAAAATTCATGGTCATCCTTCACAGTTCAACTGTTACTTGCACAATTAACTTTCCCCTAACATCTAGCAACCTTTCATCCATTGTAGCCCTCCCACAAACAAACAAGCAAACCTGGCCTGATCACAGAAGAAAACCCACCCATTTTCTTCTCTAAGAGTACTAGGCACATTGATCCAATCATTCAAATGTTTTCTTGAATACCTCACTGTTCTAGACACTGTTTCACAGTTATGAACACACAGACAGGCTTTCATAGGGCTCTTGGCCTATTGAGGATAAACAGAAAATAACCAAAAGAGTAAACTGTTTATGAGATATATTTAAGGTGGTAAGTGCTTATGGAGAAAATAGAGTGGGAAGGGCAATAGAAGTGCCAGGGAACTAGTGAGATGCCTACAAACTGAACTTGAGTAATCAAGGGAGACTTCAGTGAGAAGGTGATATCTGAACAAAGACTTGAAACAGGTGAGGGAGTGAGCAATGGGGCTATCTGGTGAAGAGGGTCCAGGGAGAGGGCACAGCAAGTTCAAAGGTCCTGAAGTAAGAGCTTGCTGGGAACATTTGAGGAACAGCAATCCTTGCTCTTGTGCATGGAACAAAGTGAGGAGAAAGAACAGTAGTGGAGACTAGATAAGAAAGATAATAGAGTGGAGATAGGAACCCAGATCTTGTGGGGGGTTTTGAGGCCACTGTGAGGACTTCGACTTTAACCAGTAGGGAGACAGGAAGCCATTGGAGGACTTGATCAGAGAAGTGATTTAACTTGAGTTACATTTTTAAGGGTTCCTCTGTTTTATAGAATATGGACTGTTGGGGAAATGAAGCAATAATCCAGAAAAAAGAAGATGGTGGTTGGGACCAAGATACAGCAGGGGATGTGGTGAGAAGTGGTCGCATTCTGGATATATGTTGAATGTAGAGCCAGTAGGATTTCGTGATGGATTAAATGACAGAAAGAAACAAGTCAAAGCTGGCTCAAGGTTTTTTGGCCTGAGTAACCAGAAAGATGGAGCTAGTGATGAACTGGGATGATAAAAGTCATAGAAGGAGCATATTTGGAGGGCAAGATGAGGAATGTGGTTTTGGATGTATTGAGTTTGAGATACTAATTGGCTTTTAAAGGAGGTTGTCGGTTGGGGGCATGAGTCTGGGGTTTGGGAGACACATCTGCTAGAGATAGAAATTTTGGAGTCATCAGCATTTAGTTGATATTTAAAGCCATGACACATAAAGGGAGTGGCTGTAGAAAGAATATAGAAGAGGCCCAAGCCTGAGCCCCAGGGTACCCTGGTGTTAAGTGGCAAAGCCTATGGGTCTGTTACAGCATGTTCACGTTTTGTTGTAATTGTCTCTGTGTGTCTTACATGTCTATTACACTATGATCTTCTTGATGGAAAGGACTGACCTTACTCATTTATCTTTAACAGTTTAATCTGAGGTACAATTTACTTACTGTAGCTCTCCCCTGTTGTAAGGGTACAGTTCAACGCTTTTTAGTTCTTATTCACTTTTGTATCTTCAGTAACAGGGATATGGTAAGCATTTATAAACATTTCTTACAAATGGTGAATTTTTCAGTGAATTACTAAGTGAATGAATGCATGTGATCTAAGATGAACCCTTTGCCTATCTGGATGCACTTCTCTGGGAACCCAATGAGAGTGCTGACAAGAGGATTTTTAATTCTCTTTCAACTATGAAATTTAAATATCCCAGACATTTGTGTCAGAGGCAAGAATAAACCTCAGTGAGCTGCTCACGTTTCACCATCACTAGCTTTTATAATGGCATAAAGACATGAAATGTTTTTGGAAATTTTTTAGTGCAATGAGAAATTGTTTTTGACCTTGTTTGGTCAGGTTATAACTATTGAAAGTATTGTTTGACTTCACTATCTCTTCATGAATCAGGCATAAAAGAGAAGAAACTTAGAATCTAGTATTATTTGGTTTATAATATACACAGATGTATTATATAGAAAAAACACTAGCACAGACAATGAATGAATGTTAAGTGGAACCATATTGTCACAGGATTCCTGGATTTCAAATTTCAAGTTAATTTGACATTAACTCTTAATAGATTGTGAAAAAGTAAAGATTATAATTCCTGGAGCAATCGCTAAAGAAATAATGCCAAGAGATTCAGCTAAAATGTCAGTTCAGGAATTAAAATGGAATGCTACCAATAATTGATTAAAACAAAAGAAGGCAAGAAAAGAGGAACAGAGGAATAAAAACAGATAAGACAAATAGAAAGAAATAGCAAAATGGTACCAAAAGCCAATCAGATAAAAAAAATTTACATTAAATTTAGATTGGCTAAGCACTGCAATCAAAAAGCAGAGATTGTGAGATTGAGTCAGACTGGATAAGAAAGAAAGACCTAGTCATTTGCTGTCTGTAAGAGTTTCACTTTAACTACAGAGATGTAAGTGGAGTAAAAGCGTCAAAATATATATATATATATGGCCAACTGTAAGCCTAAGACAGCTAGAGTATCTGTATTAATAAAAGATAAATTGAATTTAAGAAAAATTTAATAAGAGGCAGAGAGGGACACTTTCTGGTAATATATTACCTATTGTTATGATACAGAATAAATGTGCTTCAAAATATGTGAAGCAAAACTGATAGAACTAAAGAGAAATAGACAAACATATAGACATAGTTGGAGATTTTAATATACTAGATTATATTTAACTAGTATATTATATATATTATATATACTATTATATATATTAGTATATATATAATATATTATACTAATATAATAGAACAAACTGCCAAAACAATCAATAAGGATATAAGAACATGTGAGCAACATTATCAATTGCTATAACCTGATCGACATTTAGAGAACAATACCCTCAAAAATTTCATCCTAAAACATTTTTTTCAAATACATATGAAATATACATCAAGACAGACCATATCCTGGGCCATAAAGTAAGTCTCAGTAGGTATCAAAAGACTGAAATTGTATGTAGCCTACTAGCTGAGTATAATAGAATTAAATGAGAAATAATACAACAAATTGGAAAGTACCAAATACTTCTTTAAAATTAAATAGCACATGGAGCACCTGGGTGGCTCAGGTCATGATCTCATGGTTGGTGGGTTCGAGCCCCATGTGGGGCTCTGTGCTGACAGCTCAGAGCCTGGAGCCTGCTTGGGAATCTCTGTTTTCCTCTCTCTCTGCCTCTCCCCTGCTCATGCTCTGTCTTTCTCTGCCTCTCAAAACTGAATAAATGTTAAAAAAAATTTTTTTAAACTAAATAGCACGTATCTAAATAACCCATGAGTCAAAGAAGAAATTACAAGAGAAATAAGAAAATATTTTGAACTGAATGACAGTGAAAACACAATATTTCACATTTGTTTTGCTGAAGCAGTGCTTAGAGTAAAAGTTATAATTTTAAATGTTTATATTAGAAAAGAAGAAAATGTCTAATATAAATGATATAAATTTTGACCTTAAGAAATCAGAAAAAGAAGAGCAAACTAAACTCAATGTAAGCCACAGAAGGGAAGAAAGAGCAGGAGTGAATGAAACAAAAAACTAAAAACAGACAAGATTAATGGAATCAGAAGTTGGTTTTTTGAAAAGATCAATGAAAAACCAGAGAAAGTACAAATTAACAATATCAGGAATAAAAGAATATATACAGCTTATGGCAGTAAAGGATAATAAGGAGATATTATGAACAAGTTACATAAATAAATTTGACTACTTAGATGAAACAGACAACTTCCTTAGAAGACAAAATTTACCAAACTGACATAAGAAGAAATAGAAAATTCAAACTCATACCTACTAAAGAAATTGAATTAGTAATTTAAAACCTTGCCAGACAGCTTCATTGGTGAATTCTATCAGATGTTTAAGTAAAAAATAATACAAATTTCTGTGTTTCAGAAAACACAGGAGAAAGGAATAATTTCCAAATCATTGTATGAGGCCACTATTAATGGGACAGCCAAACCAGGCAGAGATGTTATCAGAGAAGAAAACTATAGACCAATACTCCTCATGAGTATGGATGCAAATGTCTTAAACATAATTTTGGCAGATCAAATTCAGAAGGACATAACAAGGATAATACATCATGAGCAAGATATAAAAATGATAACACGTGGGACATCTGGGTGGCTCATTTGGCTAAGCACCCAGCTTTTGGTTTCAGCTCAGGTCATGATCTCATGGTTCCTGAGTTTGAGCCCCTGCTTCAAGCTCCAGGCTGACAGTGGGGAGCCTGCTTTGGATTCTCTCTCTCGCTCCCTCTATCTCTGCCTCTCCCCTGCTCACGCTCTCTCCCTCAAAATTAATTAATTAATTTTAAAAAATTTTGGGGCGCCTGGGTGGCTCAGTCAGTTAAGCCTCCGACTTTGGCTCAGGTCAGATCTCACGTTCGTTTGTGGGTTCCAGCCCCGCGTCAGGCTCTGTGCTGACAGCTAGTTCAGAGCCTGGAGCCTGCTTCCAGTTCTGTGTCTCCTTCTCTTTCTGCCCCTTCCCCTCTCATGCTCTATCTCTCTCTGTATCAAAAATAAATAAAACATTAAAAAAAAATTTAAAAATTTTAAATAACATGTTTATTTCTGGAATGCAAAGTTGGTTAGCCCTTAAACGTCAATCAGTGTAACTCACCATACTGAGAATAAGTTTTGATGAAGTCTCTCAGTAAACATGGAATAGAAGGTAACTTTCTCAACCTAATAAAGGCTATCTGTGAAAGAAAACAAAAAATCTTAAGGCTATGATCATCTTTTGTGTTGAAAGACTGGACTTT
This sequence comes from Suricata suricatta, assembly GCF_006229205.1. Taxonomy (NCBI): domain Eukaryota; kingdom Metazoa; phylum Chordata; class Mammalia; order Carnivora; family Herpestidae; genus Suricata; species Suricata suricatta. Next base: position 59,630,493 of record NC_043703.1, on the reverse strand, counting down.
TTCTTCTTAGAACTGGCAATACAGCAAGTTTGCCCATTCTTACTGTTTCTTTTATCGGGTATAGGGGTGCAATTCACACTTTTTTAAGTTTATCCATTTATTTTGAATGGGGGGAGGGATAGAGAAAGGGAGAGAGAGGGAGAATTCCAAGCAGGCTCCATACTATCAGTGCATAGCCCGTTGTAGGGCTCAAACTCACAAACTCTGAGATCATGACCTGAGCCGAAACCAAAAGCTGGGTGCTTAGCCAACTGAGCCTCCCAGGCGCCCCATTCTCACCATTTCTATGAAACATTGTACTAGAGATTCTGGCAGGACAATGAAGCAAAAGAAAAAAAAAGGGGGAAAGAGAGAAACAGAAGGCATGAAGGCATACAAAATCAAAATGGAAATGTGAAGTTGGCTTTATTCACAAATGAAATTATTTTCTTCATAGAAAGTTTTGAAGAGCCAAGAAAAAAAGCTACTAGTACTCATAAGTGCTCAAGACATAAGGTTAATATACACAGGTCAATTGTGTTTCTATACAATGGAATGAATAATTACAAAAGATTAGAAAAAAAAGAAAAGAAAATTAGAATTGTATTTATACCATAAAAATGTAATATTATGGAAAATGAAATGTATACAAAACCTAAACGCTGAAAAATACAAAATACTACTGGGAGAATTTAAAGATTGAAATAGATGGTGAAATATGCTATGTTTATGGATTAGAAGACTTCATGTTACCAGTATGAATGATTCTTAGAAGGACTGTCATTCAAAATTGATCTATAGATTCAGTGCAATTCCAGGAAAAATTCCAACAGAACTTTTTTTGTAAAAATTGGCAAGCTGATTATAAAATGACCAAGAATATCCAAAATAATTTTGACCAAAAAATTTGGAGATATTACCCTAGTTAAAGCCTTTCTCTAAAGCTACAGTAATCAAGACAGTGTGGTTTGTTCTAACAGCAGACATATAGATCAACAAAATAGAACAGAGTACAGAAATAGAGATACACATTTGTGGTCCATTGATTTTCAACAGTGGTACCAAGATCATTCAATGGAAAAGAAAATTTTTTCAACAAACAGTACTGAAACAACCAGAAATCTATATGGAAAAAAAACCCAACTCACCTCACACCCTCCACAAAAATATATCAAAATGGATCATAGACCTAAATACAAAAGTTAAAACAATAAAGCTTATGGGGAAAAAAATAAGAGAAAAATCTCTGTGACACTGGAATATTTTTTAAAAAGGTGTTTTGATAGCATACAAAAAAAGCACAACCCATGCAAGAAAATAATGAAAAATTAAAATTTTTGAAATGAGCTCTTCCAATGACATCTTTAATAATATGAAAATGTAATCACCTATTTAGAAGAATATATTTGTAACACATATATCTGACAAAGGAATTGTATTCAGAATACATAAAGAACTTTTGTGATTCAGTATTCAAAGAACAAACATAACTCAATTAAAAATGGGCAAAAATTTGAGTAAACACCTCACCAAAGAAGGTATAAGGGATGGTCAATAAGCACGTGAAAATCCATTAGGGGAACACGAATTAGTCATCGGGAAAATGCAAATTCAAATCACAGTAAGTACAACTTCACACTCACTAGGAAGACTAAAATTTGAAAGACTAATGTGAGAGTTAATTTTATATGGCAATTTGGCTGGATTAGAGGATTCACCAGGTATTTGGCTAAACATTATTTCTGAGTATGTCTGTAAGGATTTTCCAGATGAGATTAGTAGTTGGACGGATGGAGTTTGTGAAGTAGACACCCTCCTCAGTGTGGGGAGGCGTCATCCAAGTTAAGGGCCGAACTAGAACAAAAGGTAGAGGAAGGAGGAGCTCCCCCCTGCTTTTCTGCCTTATGGCTTCAGTGGGGACATCTCATCTCATCTTCTCCGGCCCCCGGGACTGGTATATATGTCATTTATATCATCCACATCATCAGTTCTCTCTTGCTTCCCAGGCCTTCATACTCAGATTGAATTACACCACTGGCTTTCCTGAGTCTCCCACCTGCAAGTGGAAGATCATGGGACTTCTCAGCCTCCATAATCACATAAGCCAATTCCTTATAATAAATCTCTTTTTATAGCCTACTGGTTCTGTTTGTCTGAAGAACCTTGGCTAATACAACTGACAACCCCAACTTTAGGTGGAGCTGAGAAGCAAATGGTAATTTCTCACAAAGTGAAATATGTACTTATCCTATGACCCATCAAGCCTACTCATAAGTATTTACCCAAGGGGAATGAAAATATATATTTACAACCAGCCATATGCAAGGATGGTCATAGCAGTTTTATTTATATTAGTCAAAACCTGGAAATAACACAATCATCCATCAGCAGAAGAATGGATAAATACATCGTGATATATCTTTATAAGAAACTACTGCTCAACAATAAAAAGAGCACTCTTCTGATACAGGCAACAATGTAGATGAATCTCAGAAACAGTATGTTGAGTGAAAGAAGTCAGCATCAAAAAGTACACAGCATTTGATTGCATTTTTATGAAATTCTAGGAAAATAATCTATGGTGACAGAGAGGGGATCAGTGGTTGCTTGGGGGTGGGGGGTGGGAGAGGGGGCCCCTGGGATCGAGCTAGTGTTATGTCACTAACTGGCTGCATGAGCTTGAGAAGAAGCCCCCTTCTCTGTTTCTTCAAGTAGAAAAGATAAGTAAATAGACCCAGGTCATGCATCCTCGCTGATCTTCAAGGCCCCTGCCAAGCAGCACTCCATTCTTGGTCTCTTCTGCATCCCATAAAAGAATGAAACGAATGAGTGTGTTGATGATGTTTACACTGAATTTCTAAAAACTAGCATAATTGTCATAAAGTATTTTTGTCAGAGAAGGGAATAATGATCCAGCATAATTTTTTTCTGCCAGAGGAAAATATGAATTAATGGTAAAATAGGCCAGAAAAATGAAGGAAGACTTTCGACTGCAGTAGCAGGAGGCCTGTGATTTTGATAGGAAATGCTGAGTAAAGGGTGTGGTAAGTAGCAGAGGAAATGAAAGTAAAGAAAGAAAAAGAAACACAACACCCCGCAAAATGAGGGCTCTTATCACCATCCAAATTACTTCCTTGGTACAAATTAGGTAACTGTAAAAGTGAAAGCCATTTATTTTCCTACCAAGGTCTTGTTCATAAGCTGGTACATATTATTTATAACCATCGAGTAAATAGACACCACAGTGCACTTAATAAGGGCACTTCCCTAGGCCCTCTGAAGGGATACATTGCCTATTTCATAACAATCCCACGAGAAGTACTTGGCTAATACTTATCCCCCCCATTTTACAGATGGGGACACTGAGACATATCCCACTACATTACCTTTCTAAAAACTAGACATTCTAACCTTGATAGCACAGCTGGCCTCAAGACTTTGGATAAGGGATCATGGGCCTGTAGTACATAACTTGCTCAAGTGTGGTGAGGATCAAACATGATAATGTATGCAAATCCGCTGGCGCAGACTCAGTTCTCTATAATGGCAGTTACTACTTGAAGGAACAATTAATGTCAACTGTTAATATTTGTAAAGTGTCTTGGAAAATGTAAGATTAAGCAGATCCTGGGTGGCAAGACTATTCAAGACAAAGGAAACAACTTCAACAAAGTTAATTGTGTGACAGTGGCAGGCGGGCATATTCTGGAAATGTGAAATATGGGGTGGCATCCGGTCTGGGGACTGTGGAGATGAGGCCAGAAAGTTTGATTGGGGCTACAAATTGTGCACAGCTCGAGTTGTGCATATGCAAGAGCAGGGAGACTATATGCTTTGGTGTGCAGAGAGGATGCTGGGATTGGACACAATCTTGCCAGTGTCTTCAGAACAGAACTCTAATGACAGCATAGAGCATGGGCTGAGGTGATAGGCAGAGATGGAGGGACTAATCAGGACATTCTTGCACGGTTGAGATTTAATTAAGGCCAATGTGGGGCTGCTTAGGAACACAGAGGTAGAGTCAACCAGGTTACTGGGTGGGAGACAGTGAGGGGGAGCTGCTGGAACTGAAATATTTCCAAGACTTCAAGCATAAGTGGCATCTAGCCCAGTTCTGATTGTGGTCAGAGGCTTCACTAAAAAGACGGACTAGGTTTGTACGGAAGGATGGGTTCCATCTGGGATGTGTCGAGACTGACATCTACAGAACATCAGTTGGAAATATGGTCCTGGGACTTAGGAGATGAGTCAGCTGGAGGCAGATGGAGAGTTAGCCCTTAAAGACCACAGCTAAAACTGCCCAAGTAGATGAGATCATTGAGGAAGAACATGCAGTGTGACAAATTCTACTGATATTGCAACCATTACAAGAAGTCTTCCTATGTGCCTGAGAGGTCTTGACTGATAAGGCAAAGAGCATCAGACAAAACTAAAACATCTGAGTGTTAAGTCTTATGTGGGCTTTTATATGTTTATTCTCATTCATTTTCTCAAGAACACTGTGGGGTCAAAAAAAAAAAAGGAGAGAGGAGGGACAAACTCTTGCTAAGGTCGGTATTTTCAAGGTTTCGGGAGATGAGGAACTAGAAAAGGGAAGAAAGACCACATTTTGTAAAGGTTACATGAAATCTCCAACAGCCAGCTTCTCACCACCAGACCGATCCTGCCTTCGCTATTACTAGACCCCAAGTGAGGATCAGGAGGCACATGTCAGGAGCTGTGTGACAACATTAGGGACATTCGGGAACAGCCAAGTTCACGGGACAAGAAGCGGTATTTGATTATGGATTGGGCTGGATGGAGCCGGTCCAGGGAGGCTCTGGGAGAAAAAACATGTGTGTTGGGTCTTGAAGGGCAGCAGAGCATGAAGTGGAGAAAAGAGTAGATTGACCATGCAGGTTGGGGGCCACGGCCTGGGAGGTCCAGCATTTTCTCTGAACTCATATTTACCACTCTATGCTCCACAGCGTCTCTACAAAATCACTCTACTTACTGCCTGGGCTCCATGTTGAACTGTAAAATCTCCACTCACTCTGAATGCTGCTGGAACAAACTTATCTGTTCATCAGCTTTGGCAAAACAGTGACGTATCATCTTCCTTAACCATCAGCACATCTCAGCTTTTCTTTCAGTTTCCTGTTTATTTTCATTCCGACATTTATTTACATACCTGTGATTTTTCAGTGTGAACTCTGTTAATGTCAAATAGTGTTACATTCTCAACTATTGACATTATGCCTGGAAATTTTTAAAGGACAATTAATTCTCAATTACTTCCACATTAATGGTCTCTGCCCCCCAACTCAGGAGGGACCCTGCAGCAAGGTCATGTCCTGGGTGGTAGTGGACATTTGTTGTTCCTTGGCTTCCCAGCACCCATTCGGCCTCCCCTTTTTTAAGAGCACTGCAAATTCCTTGTTGGAAACTACTGGCTTCTTAATTTGAGAGTCTCAGTGGGACTGTCAGTCAAGGAACCCTGTCTTCTACTTGCCAAGAGTAATCACTGACTGAAGTTGGCCAATCAAATTTTATTCTAAGTTCATCTTGAGCAGGGTTAATGAAGGACTGTTAAAAGAAAAAAATTGGAATGGGATTTATTTCAACAGAGATGCTCTGAAGGGATCATTGATGACTTCCTACTGCTTAGATAAGCCGGAGCTGCCCTGGTTCTCCCCTTTGGGAGCCTCATTCTTTAGGTCCTTTCTTGATTCTCTGAGCCATCTCATAACTTTCTAATAAATAATATCATAATAAATAATTGTGTATAAAGTTATATGTAATTTGTTTAAAAAAATAAGAAAATGAACTAATTTGCTGGCCCTACTAGAAAATCCAGTATTTCCAATTGTCTGCTAAAGTTACCTCTATTGATGTGGGAAATCAGGGGTGATAAGGATGGACTGGAAGGTATCTATCTACTCTCCACCCTTCTCCACCTGCTGTCTCCCCCAGATGATGGTTTGAACAGAACAAAGTGTTCTGGCTTCAGTGTTCTCTGGCTTTCATCCTCTCTCCGTCTTGAGAGAAAGACTAGGTGTGAGATTTCTCAGTTTCCGCACTGAAGGGTTGCCTCTGGTTGGGTGTATCCAGAAGTGTACTTGTAAATGCATAACAGCTGGCTCTCTGAAAAGGAGGAGGAGGAGGGTTCGTGTTTGTAGTATTTGCTGATTTCTGTGGTATAGTATTATCATCACAACCGAGATGGCTGCCAATGTGACATCACTGAATGCAGAGTTGGGCAAAGATGCTAACAGTCAGCTCCTGCATGTCCTAGCCCATGGCTGGCTGTGTCCGCCACCAGAATAACATGATTCTCTCTCCTTTAGAGTTCCACCAACTTCTCCCTCCTGTTCTTTTGGGTGTATGAAGGTGATAATTCTACTGCCTCAAGCACTTTCCCTAATCTCTGCACCCATCTTTGCAAAATGTCCCTTTGTAAGAAAACCAGCTACTCACACACATAAAACACATGCATGTGTGCACGGGTGTGCGCACACACATCTTCTCTAATTTGAGAGCACCATCTTTTTGATGTGGTCATAGGAGTAACCAGCTGGCCCCTAAATTTGAATCTTGATCTATTGATTACAAACAGTGTGACTTGGGTACAGTGTCACCATCCAGCAAATATGAACAGTGACAGTGCCTACCTCAGAGTGTCAATGTGAGGATCGAATCAGATGGTGGAGGCAATTTGCTCAGAACAGTGTCTGATACTTATAAGTACTTATGCAAATGAGACATTTGATTATTAGAAATGAATTTTATATCCATTCATATCATGGAGCTATCATTTTGAGACTGCCCTTTCATTGCATTCTATAGTTTCCCAGTCATTCTTTTTCCTCTTCCCCAGAATTATCACTGCGGTGCTGTTGCTCAGCTTAGCTAAATGTGCTTGCTTCAATTCCTTCAGGATTTCTCTGATAACTTGAACCGAGGCAGTATTTTCTGTTTGCTATAAATTTCTCCACTTATGATAAAGGTTTTTAACATGTGTATACATTCAGGAAAGAACAGAAAATGATGCATACCCTTCAGGAGGATTCGGGGTCAAGGAATTAGTAGTAACAAATAGGGGTAGCTGTACCTCAAAGAACATTGTAGATATAAATCAAAGCGAAGGGGAAATAGCAAGTCACATGGCTACAGCTTTTGATTACCCTGGTCAGAATTATTTATAGCAAATCTTGGCATGCATTTCTGTTGAAGGTACTAAATGCATAGAAGAAATAAGTTAAAACATACCCATCAAACTGCCAATGGCTAAGATAACATTCTCACTCCTAATTCTCAAGGTGAAACTGAGAATACCAATAATTATAGGAACCACAAGCCCAAAGATAATATAAGCAACCCCAGAAACCTATTTCACAGTTCAGGATTCCTTCCCCATAGCTTCCTTTTTAAGCTGAGGGGTCAAGTTTACCTGCCAAGCCACTCTTCCCTCCAACGCTAAACCATGGCTCTGCCCCAGACTACATCCTACTTCAGTTATGGAATGCCAGGAGCACTGCCTCCAGTAGAAGGTACTTGCTTTTATAGCAGCATCTGCCAGCCTTGAGACTCTTGCTGCAGAGTCCTGACAGCAGGACCGGTCACTCATGAGAAGTCAGTACCCTCCCCCCGCCGTGAACTCTGCAAGCCGAAGAGCTTCGAGGTCTCTGAGATGGCTCATTCTCAGTGTTTTCTTGGGCTCAGGGAAGCTGCACTACAGGTCTGATCAGTGACCAAAGAAACACGCAGAGGCGGCAGAAGTCTGCCTCTATGTGATAATGAGCAACAGCTCCATATTCCCACCCCAGCTGCTCTTGAAACCTCAGAGCCTGTGCTCCTTCACCACTTAGACCTGCTTCCTTGACAGTCAGAGACTACCGTTTTCTCTTCTGAAGCCTAAAGCTTATCCCTGCCAAGGCCATACAACTCTGTCCTTAGAAATTCTTCAACCCTGCAGGGACAGACCGAGTTTCAGAAATATAACCAACCTCTCCATGCCCCTCCTCATCCCAGGCTTCCAGGAGTTTCCTGCTAGAATTCTCATCACTACAATATTTTCACTGAAAAAGGCCACTAAATCCTCAGTTTGTCTCCACAGGGTCCCAGGATTGATGTAGTTAGATCCCTGGAGTTTGGATATTCTTGTCTTGGAAGTCTTCTTTAAGCTAGAAACTCCATGTAAGGGATGGCTCTGGAAGTCAAGAAGTGTCTGAGAAGCTGGGCCACCAATAGTGAATGGCCACTGACCACTGGGCAGCACTAAGGAGGTCACATGGCCAAGGAATCGGGATTCTTTTGTATCTTGAGCATTTGGCCAAGGCTGCCAGATGTGCCCACCTTGAGAGGATCAAGAATCAGGGATGCTTCTCTCTTATCTCTAGGTATGCTCACTCTCTTTATGCATAAATCAGCATCTTTGGCAAAAAGTGTGTTGTTGGTTTTAGGCCTAGCTTCGTCTGATTACCAAAGGTTTTTGTTAATCAGTTGCAGGTAGGATCTGGGTAGGAGTCCAAGAACTACGTAGAATTATGGCTGAAATTAAATTTCTCTGTTGATTCCAGTAAATAAAAAGAGCTATTGATTGAGGCCAGAGCAACCTCAGTGTTCCCAGTCAGACTGCTCATCAATACTTACTGTTCATATTAGGGTTTAGCAGATATATCAATCAGGGTCCCAACAAAAGAAAAACACAACATTCGGTATAACTTAGGAATGTTTATAAGGGACTCATTATAAAAGCGCAGGCAGAGTTAAGGGAGCCATATGGACAGGATTAATTCAGATGTGGCAGAAGTTGGGCAGTTAGCACTCTTGGCCCCCCAAAAAACAAGGCAAGGGAAAGTTACAGAGTCTGTAAGCTTAGAGAACCATGTATAACAGGTGCCTTGAGAGGAGCCCTGAGGGACTTTTGGATAAGAGTCAGACCCAACCCCAGGCCATATCTCCTTGTCCTCTCTCCTTTGGGTCTCTTGCCAGATACACCTTTGACTAGACCCACCTGGAAGCCAAAGACACGGGGCCATACAGGGCAGCCTCTGGGGCTGAAAACAGAATGGAGACGGTGGGGAGTGAGTCTGGACCACCCAATACTATTATCTGATACCCTTGGATTTCCAAAGCACAATAGGACCTCATTCTACTTACCCTCCTCATCAACCTAATTATGTCTCATTCTCCCTAAGTTTTTCTTAAACATGATTGTTTCCCAAGGCTTCATGTCTAAGGACTCCCTCAAGAGTTCCTCCTGCCACCCTCTTTTACCTTTGGGTATGTCTCTCACCACAGCACTTGGTTCCTAGGAATGTGGCCCCGGCTTCAAGCTAATCCAACCGTGTGCTGCTTGGCCCAGATGGCCACTGATACTATAAAAGCAATAGGTCCCAAACCAAATTCGTAACCTTCCACTACCGTGACTCCAAACCAGCTCCTCCTCCTAACTTACACCACTTCCGTAAATGGGACCATCATTCTCCCAATTATCAATTACTACAAGTTCAGTCATGCCTTTCTATGCTGTCCTCTCCTTCTCCTTCTCCTTCCCTTTCCCCTTCCCCTTCTGCTTCTTCTTCTTTCCCCCCTCTTCCTTCTCTTTCTTCTTCTTCCTTTCCCCTCCATCTGTTGCAAGGTACTGTACCTTCTTCCAGTGTGCTTTTCTACTATGTACATCGTTTCATGATTGTCCTCGTTATGGGCCTTTACTTTTTACTCGGCTTGTCATAAAAAGTTCCTAAAGGTATCCCTAGCTCCAATCCATTCCAATGCACAAATATTTAAGTTTGTTGCACCAGGTTGCCTCATTGATACAGCCATAATTGTTGTCTCTGTCCTCCCTGGAATAGAACATTTGAAGGGAGAGCAATCTTCCAAAAGCAGTGCGTTTAGCACATACCCCTCATTCTGCATATGACAACCTGAGGCACAGAGAAACTGCTAGTATAACCTGTCCCGAAATCCCATGCTCTAAAAAGCCTTTGCTGACTCCTTCTCATCCTTCTAATTAGTACAGCATAAATTCTGCAGCCTGCCATTCTAGGTGATTTCTTCAACATGTTCTCAACTCATCTTTTTAGATACAACTACTCTATATACAGCCAATTCTCTACCTAAAGTGAACATTCTGGAACATGACTTGTGATTGTCCTTATTAGTGTCTTTGCACATCCTTGCTCCTGCCTGAATTGGCCTCCTCTCCCTCGCTTCCCATTGTACCTGCTGAACCTCTACCCCCCCTTTCAGAGCACGTTCCACAGCGTTCTTCCCTTACATCCTCTTTCCCAGAGTTCTGTGCAAAGCTATTCTGGATTTTCCCCAGCCAGATGTGATCGTTCTTTTTTTTAAATCTCTAAAAAACTTTCAGCACTGTTATTTTACCCAGGCCTTTCAAGTATTCGCATTACCTGCTCGTTGTAATTTAGATGCTTGTCCTAAGCCAGAAGCTTCTTCGCCACGTGGCCTATACCATCGCCTTCAACTTTTTATCTTCTATGGTACTAATGCAGTGTCTTTTACAGAAGTATTTTGAATTCTGTAACTATTTTTAAATTTTGACTTTGATACTTTTTTTTTCTTTAGAAAGAACTGACTCTGCCAATACATCTCCAACATAACTGTTTCACATGTGTTCCTCTTAGGAGGAATGAAGTTTTGTTATTGTTGGTCTCTTTTCTACTAAGATGAAGGTGCCCACCAGAACATGTTTCATTCCCCTGATGCCTACCACTCTCCTTGTCGAATTGGTGGGAGAGAAAGGTAAAGTCTAGTCTTTTTTTTTTTTTTCAGTTTTAGAGAGAATCAGAGAGAGAGAGAGAGAGACAGCGTGTGTGGGCAAAGGGAGATAAAGATAGAGAGAATCTTAAGCAGGCTTCATGTTGAGCATGGAGCCCAATGTGGGGCTCAATCCCATGACCCTGGAATCATGGCCTGAGCCAAAATCAAGGGTTGGACGCTCAACTAACTGAGCCCCTCAGGCACCCCAAGTGTAGTCTATTTTGTAACTGAATTCTTTTTTGTGGGTAAATTATGTGTGTAATATATGTTGAAGAAATGAATGAATAATTGAAAGGATGCATGCCTGTCATGACGTCTCTAGGCAGGCTGTCTCAGTGGACACATTTCTATTCAAATCCTGTCTCTGCTACCATGTGGCTGAAAGGTCTTGGAAAAGTCACTGAATCTCTTTGAACCTTAGAGATTATGGACTAGGTTGAAATATTCAAACTTCTCTTTTAAGCCTGGATCTCTTATCAAACAAAGTCCTACTCAGGCATGCACTATATAAAACCAATGAAATCAGAGGCAGAAATAGTTTGGTTGAAAACTGGGGAAGGAGCTTTGAGGAATGAGGTGTGAAAACCAATGGACAAGTCCATTCTGTATCTAACTCCTCTATTAGCCACTTTATCAAAGAATATAGTCAGAGCTAGAAGATTCACACTACCCCTGCCTGGTAGGAGCTTCTAAAATTCTGATTGACTGAGGACATTAAAAATGAGAGACAGATACTACTTCACACCCATTAGGATGGCTGTCAGAAAGGGTAAAAAAAGGAAAATAACAAATATTGGCATAGATGTAGAGATAGTGGAATCCTTGTTTATTGCTGATGGGAATGTAAAACGGTACAGCTGCCTTGGAAAACAGTATGGTGTTCCTAAAAAAAAAAAAAAAAGCCACACATGGAATTACTATGTAATCCAGCAATTCCACTTCTAGGTCTATATCCAAAAGAATAGAAAGTAGGGTCTTGAATAAATGTTCATACACACCCATGTTCAGAGCTTCAAAAGTTTCTATGCAGTCAAAATATGGAAGGAACCCAAGTGTTCATTGACAGATGAATGGATAATGCAGTGGAATGTTATTCAGCCTTAAAAGGGGATAGAATTCTAACAAATAGGACAATGCAGATAAACCTTGACAACATTATTGGTAAATGAAATAAGCCAGTCACAAAAGGACAAATGTCATATGATTCCATACCTCATACTTACAGGTGGTACCTGAAACAGTCAAGTTCATAGAGATGGAAAGTGAAACAGTGATTCCCAAGGTCTGGTGGGAGGGAGTTGCAAGGGGTTAATCCATACAGCGTTTGAGTTGCGGATGGTGAAGAGTGATGAGCATTGCACAGCAATAGAAGGTAGTTAATGCTACTGAACTGTACACTTAAAACTAGTGAAAAGGGTAAATGTATTTTATGGGTATTTTATCACAGGAAGAAATAGAGTAGACTTATATTTATCAGTTTTGGAGTTTTTGCAATGTGGAGAAAATCTGCAAAGTGCACATAGGACTCAGATTGAGATTCAAGATATCTAATGATAAAGGAGTTCTCCATTTTAACATAGGGCATTCTCTCTTTTTAAAAAAAGTTTATTTGAGGGAGAGAGGGTGTGAGGAGGGACAGAGAGAGAGAGAGAGAGGGAGACGGAGAATCCCAAGCAGGTTCCATGATATCAGCGCAGAGCTCAATGCAGCACTCAGTCTCACGAACCGAACTGTAAGATCATGACCTGAGCAGAAACCAAGAGTCAGATGCTTACCGATGATCCACCCGGCTACCCCAGTAAAGGGAAGTTCTTACGTGCTGACCTCAGGCTCACGTTCATACTCACCGGGCAGAGACATGCAAAGCGCTCAATCAGCCATCATCCCAGCGGCTTCCAGGGCCAGACAAGCCGTTCCTCATGCACTACAGTGGTCTCTGAAGTCTAAGTCTCCAGTCCTCATTTTCTGTCAGAAGGCAGGAGAGAATTTCAGGAATGAAGATAAGGACTGACCACATGCCAACACACAATCAAGCTTGCCTAGGAAAGGGTCATAAAGTCCAGAAGTGGCTCTCACAACCCTGTAGCAAACCACACAAGGGAGCTCAGTCACGGGAACTCTGACTGTGACATTCAGCAATTGTGGCCATAAGCAAGGCAGTAATTTTCAGGCCACAGCTTGGAGCCAAGACTGGCACCTCCCAGGGAAAGCACAGACTGGGTCTATAGGTTTAGCCTGTGCTTTCTATCTGAGATGTATCTGAAAAATCTCACCGTTTAACAATTAACAGACTCTCATAATCTACTGTCTATTAGTTTGGCTGTCCTGACACCAAACAATATTAAAGTATAAGTTTAGGCAGCTTTACAATGACCAAGACCCGGGCTTGTACTCTGATTGCTTTGCTCCGCTAGGGTGTGGTCTTTGTCATCATGATCCAAGGCGTCTAATTATATTCAGCAGAAAAATAGAAAAAAAGGGGGAGGAAAACATGCTCTTTCCCCTTAAAGTTACAACACCCCAACTCACACACCTTGCTCTGTACCCACCTCAAGACCATGCAACACTCATGCAAGGGCATCTGCACGATGGAATCAATTCTGAGTGTCTATAAGGTCTGTGAAAATTCTGGGGTTTACTTGCTGAAGGAAAAGAAAACTCCCTGAACTGAGCATCCCATCTACTTGAAATATTGATGATTGTTCGCACCCTCCCAAGGTGGGTGGGTACCCCAGATCTTGAGTATTCAGCCTCGTCAACAATCAATGTCTTGGGTTGATTTTTTTGGGTGTAGGTCTGCTTTACACGCTTACCTCCACTCACCTCCTCGTGTGCTGAATCTTAGAACCACATATTGGTTATGCTCTGAGATTATCAGCCACATCTAACCCTGAAGATTCGTCTTCATGCCTGAGCCTGACAGAACATAAAATGACTCTCAAGCTTCCAGGAGGTCAGTGGAATTAAATACAATTTTCAAACTATGCTATGTATTTCACAATGAGCATGTACATTCCCTGTACAGCAATTCAGTAAGAAAGTTACTGCCCTCGTTTTGCCATGAGGTAATAAAGGCTCAGAGGTGTTAACTAACTTTGACAAGGTAGCTCAGTGGCAGATGTGGGATGATGTACTTCTTTGTAAGGAAATTATTGCAAATACAAGTCACGGCCATAAGAAGGGTTTCTGAAGAATTCAAGGAATCTATAGTGAAAAATTAGCTACTTCCTACTAGAACAGTGACAGATTAGGGAGGAGATAGACCATATGGGACAAGGCTTTTAATTTTTTTTTATTAATTTTAAGATAGAGACAGAACATGAGTGGGGGAGGGGCAGAGAGAGAGAGAGACACAGAATCCAAAACAGGTTCCAGGTTCTGAGCTGTCAGCACAGAACCTGATGTGGGGATCGAACCCACAAACCATGAGATCATGACCTGAGCTGAAGTTGGACGCCTAACTGACTGAGCCACCCAGGCGCCCCTGCATTCTTTTTAAAAAAATTTTTTTAATGTTTATTTTTGAGAGAGAGAGAGCACAAGCAATGAAGAAGCAGAGAGAGAGAGGGAAACAGAGAATCCAAAGCAGGCGCCAGGTTCTGAGCTGTCAGCACAGAGCCCGACACAGGTCTCAACCTCACAGCACAAGATCATGACCTGAGCTGAAGTCAGACACTTAACCGACTGAGCCACCCAGGCGCCCCATGCCTCTGACTCTTAATTTCAGCTCAGGTTTGTGAGTTTGAGCCCTGTGTCGGGCTCTGCGCTGACAGAGTGGAGCCTGCTTGGGATTCTCTTTCCTTCTCTCCCTTGCTCGCTCTCTCTATTCCTCTCTTGAAATAAGTAATAAATAAATGTTATAAAAATTTTTTAAAGGAGGGGCACAGAGTCCAATAACATTGTGGAATGGAAAGAATTTGGCAATTAATCAGATACCCTAGTGACAGAGCTAAAGATAGCTGCAGAAGTTTGAGTCTCGATGGATTTTTTAGCAGGAGAAAACTGTGGACTTCTAGGGAAAATCGGATAGTCCATATGAGAAGCTGGTTTAAGAAGAGTCAGAAAGTTTCACCTTCATTCAAGAAAAATTCATCCCACGGTGTTTGTGTGGTGGACCTTGTTCTAGGCACTGGGGATCTGCCAGTAAACAAAACAGACTAACCTCCCTGTCCCCACACTTTCCAGTGTGGAGAGATGAAAAATGTAGTAAATAAGTAAATGGGAGCTGATGTCAATGAGAAGTGTTATGGATTAAAAAAAATTAAGGAAGGAGGACTCAAGGTGGTCAGAAAAGTACTCATGGAGAAGTCGTTCAAGGAACAACCTCAAGGAGGGTACAAGGGTCATACAGGTGTCTGGGGGTAACCATTCCAGCCACGGGGAGCAATGAGAAGGGTAAACAAGGAACAGAAGAGGAAGAGACAAAGTCAGGGGCTTATCGGGTGGGACCTTACTGATCATAAGAGATTTATTTGGCTTTATTCTGCATGAAATGGGATGCCACCAGGGGTCTCTGTGCAGAATTGTGTCAGGATGTGGCTTCCCTTGTAAAGGCACCACTGTGACTGCTGTGTTCAGAAGAGTGAGGTGGGGTAAGGGTGGGGGGGTGGAGCAGGTTAGAGCAAAGAGAAGTAATCAGAGTCTGAATATATGTTGAACATAGACCAGATTTGTTGATTGTTTGAATGTGAGAAGTAAGAAGGAACTGTGTGCATTTTAAGGCAGATTTTGTTTTTTAGTTTATTTGGTTTCTAGAGTGAAGGGGGAGAGAGACAATCCCAAGTGGGCTCCACACTTAGTGCAGGGCCCCATCCCATGATCCTTAGATCACGATCTGTACCAAAATCAAGAGTGGACTCTTAAACAGCTGAGCCACCCAGGCTCCCCTATGGTAGAAATTATGTGCTTAAGTGGCATTTCCTAAATATTTTGTTAAGTTTATTTATTTATTTCAAGAGAGACAGAAAGAGCAAGTAAGGGAGGGGGAGAGAGAGTGAGGGAGAGAGAGAATCCCAAGCAGGCTTCACACCACCTGCGTGGAGCTTGATGTGGGGCTCGAACTCATGAAGTTTGAGATCATGACCTGAACTGAAAAACAAGAGTCGGACGCCCTACTGACTGAGTCACCCAGGTGCCCCTTGAGTATCAATTTCTAGTAGTTCTTGGAAACATGGTGAGTGGAGGGCAAGCAAGGGGACAATGCTGGAGACAGAGGTTTGAGACACTTTCACTATAGTGACAGTAAGATGGATGACTTTAAGGATGTGTTTGAGGGCGCCTGGGTGGCTCAGTCAGTTAAGCGTCCGGCTTCGACTCAGGTCATGATCTCATGGTTGGTTGGTTTGAGCCCCACTCAGGCTCTGTGCTGACATCTAGCTCAGAACCTGGAGCCTGCTTCAGATTCTGTACCTCCCTCTCTTTCTGACCCTCCTTTGCTCACAACCGTCTCTCAAAAATAAATAAAAAACATTAAAAAATTTTTTAAATGAGAAAAAAAAGAACGTTTGGGTAGTGGATGTATGTGCCTGATGCAAGGGTATAGCTAAAGAACATAATGGAGGATATTGAATCTTAAGCCATGAGAAGGGTTGGGGGTGGAAGAGGCGCCAAGAGAGACAGAGAAGGGAACAGAAGAGTCGTCATCAATTCTAATTCACTAGATTTTGTACTTTGTGATTCAGGCTTTGAAAGAGAATGAATCAACATAGTACTATCGCTGCTATTTTTGGACGTCTATTAATGGAGATATTACTAAAACCTATTTGTGATTAAAGCCGTTGATCATTTGAATCATCACTTAAAACATCTGACAGAACTTTGATTTAGCAAATTGGAAGGGTGACTAGTATCCTTTTGTCTTTTTAGTTCCTGCTTTATTTGTACTTAAGAAAAACGCGTTCCATCCACCTGTGATGAGCGGTTGTATTCTTCCCATGGGCACTAACCTCATTCTTGCTTAGATTCAGTTGTTGTTATTGCTGCTTTTAATATATAAAACACTAAGATTAATGTAATATTCACTTTTGGGCTTTTAATTCTTTTTTAAAAAAATTTTTGTTTATTTATTTTTGAGAGGAGAGACAGAGCGTGAGCAGGGGAGGGGCAGAGAGAGGGAGACATAGAATCCTAAGCAGGTTCCAGGTTCTGAGCTGTCAGCTCAGAGCCCAAAGCAGGGCTTGAACTCACAGATCGGGAGATCATGACCTGAGCCGAAGTCACACTCTGAATCGACTGAGCCACCCAGGTGCCCCTGGGCTTTTAAATTCTTAATAGAATTAAAAATAAACTGGTTTTCATTAGCTTTTCCTTTACAGGTTCAAAATCCTGAATTACAGTTAAAAATGAGCGTTACACACACACACACACGGTTCTCTGTGTGCAAATAACAAACCCAAGATTTCTCTGCAGGACAGGGAGCCTCCCCTTTCAAAGAAAGAAGCATTTAACTGTTCAGAAGGTTCCAAGTCTCCACTGATAGGCTCACGGCTTACCGAAGGGCAGAGTGTTCCACAGATGTTCTCTAACTTGCTGGTCGTCCGGAGGTGGCTTTCCCTCCCGCTTTTCCTTTAGTAATAATCCCTCCTTAGTGGCATCTCATCAGCTATGATCCCCACTGTGCAAACCCACCGTTCTAATTTGGTCAGACCTTCCCTGCGTCCCTTCACCTTAGAAAGTGTTCACCTTACACTCTTCCTTTTTGACGGCCCACACAAATTTTCTGTAACCTGGGAATGCTTCCTGCTCCCACTCTGCCTTCTCCTAGTTCTTCATCTGAATACATTTAATGAATGAGAGGGGGCTTACAACATGGCTGCCGTCATAACGCAACATCATCAGGGCATAATGGGTTCCAGACTGAATATTTTTAACTGTAGAAGCCTCAGGTTTTAAAGAATATATTTGTGCATCCCCTTACCCATTCCAATTAATATAAAATGGAGGACTTGAGTGAATTTGTAATAGGAACAGCCAACATTGAGAGCTTACCATATGCCAAGCACTTTATGTATTTTACCTTGTTTAATCCTTTCAACAAAATTCTGTGAGGCAGGTATTATTAGTATACCCATTTTACAGGTGGAGCAACTGAGTGTTAGAGCACTTAATTGACATGGCTATGGTCATACAGCCAGAAAGTCAACGTGAGCTCCAGCTGTGTGGCCCACGGTCCACACAGAACTCCTCTGCCTCTGTACTTCTTCACAACACTTCATTTATGTGTAACAGGAGGGTCACTTTCTCAAGGGTGACACCGTCATTGGCATTCCCTGGTTGTTCAGGCATTCCCAAACTTAGCAGGATGTTTCATGTTCTTAGCTCCTGGTACTGAATGTCAGTACCTCCCTGCTTGCATGCCCCCTGCTTCTGTCACTGAGAAACCAAACATGCCCTTGTACATTTCCAAACGCTTTGCAGTTAAGGGTCTCCAGTTTAGAATTACCAACTGAATTTAATATTATAAAAATAAATAAATACATACATTCTCTCTCCCTCTCTCCCGTCTATCTATCTCATCACAACTTTTCTAAAAGTTGCATAAGTTTTAAGAAGTTTATTTAAAAACTTTTAGGGGCGCCTGGGTGGCTCAGTCAGTTAAGTGTCCAGCTTCGGCTCAGTTCATGATCTCACAGTTTGTGGGTTTGAGCCCCACATTGGGCTTGCTGCTGTCAGCACCGAGCCTGCTGCGGGTCCTCTGTTCCCCTCTCTGCCCATCCCGCACATGTTCTCTTCCTCTCTCTCTCTCTCTCTCTCTCTGTCTCACACATACACACACACAGATAAATAAGCATTAAAAAATTCTTCATAACTTTAAAAAGACAGTAACACAAAAGATCAGGTTATGCAAACTAGGTAATTTTTATAGGTGTTTGCAATGCTCTCGTTATTTGTGAACAAACAATTTTGAGCCCACAGGATCTTGGAGCATTTGAAATGCATTGTTAAGTGAGATAAACTCTACTGTTTACCCACTTGCCTAGCAAACTTTTTTTGGTAGTGCAAAGGTAAACTTGAATTCAGCCTGGGCCAAATCTCAAAGTCATGTATCTGAAAGTCATGATTTTTCCCTCCCTGTGTTTATTTTTGGCTATCAAACTTCAGACCATTAGGCAAATGCCTGTTGCCCTTTTATCAGAGCCAACAGTTGCTCAAGGAGACTGTAACAAGTAAAAATATTTAGTAGAGTAAAAAAGAATTTTGGGGTTTAATTTCTAAGCTCTGCTAGGCCCACATTATGAGATTTTGTACAATTGGAGCTACATCATTACAAGGCTGACATGTGGACTTTTAACTCCATTTTTAAATGACTGCTTTCTTTCCTAAGGATGTTGTAACAGTGCTCTGACTAGGGGGGAGGAGGAATACATTTACTTAAAGAGGAAAAAGGGTCAAGTATAAGATGTATCCTAAAATAGATAGAGCATCTAGAAGCTCCCCCACCCTTCCTTGGTTCACTTATTGAGACAGCTCGCCGGTTTTAAACAAAATATTTTATAATTTTAGGTATTGTCAACAACTAGATAAGTGTTCCATTTGGTTCTTACCCTCTTTTGCCTCTTCCATTTTCTGTTTTGCAACTGCTGGCAGAGCTGGGACAACATAGTAAATGAGATACTTTGATGTCCCCGAGGGCTTAAAATTTAGGCCTTTTATTATTAGAACTATTTAATGATGGTGTAGAGGTTTAAAATAAGAACTTCCCTTTGATGACTATGAAATGATAGACAAACCTACACTCTCTGGTATAGCCAAGTGTGGGAATACATATTAAAAGTCGGATAAAATGAAAGCAACTCATAAAAAATGTTTTGGTAGTTTCTCGAATTCTGGTTTATAGAAATTGCCTTGAAATATTTTTACACCTGAGAGAAGAAGGCAGGACATACTGTGAAACACAGTTTATCTATCATGTGAGTATACAGTTTTATTTCAGCAAAAAAAAAAATCTATGATGCCAGCCATTTTTAGTGAACTTTTGCCCTTTCCTTGAGAGAGGGTTAGAGATAGTTATGAGGAACAGGGTGTTACTAGCACTTTCCAGGCCCTTTGTGTGAAGGAATATGGTGATCTTCAATAACAGAGTTCCTGGTGGCTTGCGGCGGCGGGAGTTCGCTCAGCTTGACCTGCAGAAAGGAGCAAACTATCAGATCTGAGCAGATAATAGGTTTCAGAATTCTTTATGAAAGTGAAAATGGCACTCCTTAAAAGGAGTAAGAGGATCTTGTTGGATGCATTAGTGAGAAAAATGAAGGGCACTTGAACTTCATTTTTTTTAATCTGTAAAGATCCAATGAATTAAAGGGAGACGTGCTTTTGACTTGAGTTCTTTTCAGAAGACATAGAAAATATCTCTCCAATGTTGATATTGTTATGCCTAAACAGATTCTCCTTCACAGCTGAGCTAGGCTTTCAGCAAGTAAGAATATTGCCAAAGAAGTGATAATGTGGCAAGCGCCAAAGATAAGAGCCGGACATGCACTACCTTGGGGTTGGGGTGAGGGTCTGGCATGGAATTAGAAGAAGAGCAATTAGGCTAGATGAAATAATAAGTTTTCTTTAAAGTTTATTTATTTTGAGAGAGAGCGTGCACATGTGCATGGGAGCGTGAGTGGCGGAGTGCAGCGAGAATCACAGGTTCTGCACCACCCACGCAGAGCCCGATGGGGGGCAGGATCTCACAAAGTGTGAGATCATGCCCTGAGCTGGGCTCGAGAGTCAGGGGCCTAACTGATGAAATGATTTAAAGAAGAGAAAGACTTGCATACTGCTGACTTAACTATATGTGGTAGGATAGATTCAAGCAAAGGGAAAAATAAGCAAGAAAAAGGTCAAAAGAAAAAAGCATGTGCATGCTTCCTGGCAGAACTATGTTAGTCCAAAACTGTAATTCGCAGATATATGGACATATACATACAAACATGTACACATACAAAGTTAAGTGGATACCTGAGTTAAGTATTTTGGTTATTAGAAAAAAAGACAAACTTTGTAGCCAAGGGACAGTTTGGGTTCAAATTTTATGAAATTGGCTAAATTCATTTAATTTTTCATTTCTCTATACTACATTGCTTTTATTGTCTTGGGTTGTACTCTGAAGAGGAACTTTGGACCAAAATTCCATTTCACAGATTTGAAAATTAAAACCACAGCACGTTTATTAACATCAAAAGTCACAACACTGCTACATGAAAAACAAAGAGGCCAAGTCACATTCAGGGGACGGTTGTGTGTTTAGGGTACAGAGCAGAGCAATCAATACAGCCTGTGGGGTCTGATCCATCTTTGAATCGGAGCCCTTCAGTCCCTGTTTGGGACACTTAAGTGTCTCTCTGATGTCTTGGTGATTCCCCTTACTGGAGTATTAACTGCTCAGAGTTGTAAAGATTGTGAAATACCAGTATTTGTAAAGCATATAACCATTTGTAAGCATAAGCATTCCTAGATAGACTTTTAAAAAGGCTAGATTCCTTTCCTTTTATTACACACACACACTCACCCCTTCAACATTTAGTTCATTTTAAAGGAAGTATTTAGGCAGTGGTTTATGTAAACTTTTTTTTTGCATACTCATTTCAAAACAATTTACAGAGTAATAGTCCAGTATAACATAGTAACAGATTTTGCATGAGCTTTTTGTGTTACCATGGGACTGACTGGTACATACATGATATATTCTATATATGAGGCAGATGTTAGCTTTAGGTATTTTTATATCTATGAAATTCTGCTAATATTTTTTGTGTTAAAATGGCTAACTTTCTTATAAAATACATATTTGTCTTTCTTTTTTTATTTCTTGTTGTTTCACAAAATCAAGTACCTCACAGAAGACTTGTGGTATTGCCATTCTAATGGCAATGCTTATTACAAACTAGAAATTCTTGCAACTGAAATCAGAAACCCAGTGATCCCCACACATACATCTTTTGAAGTCCAAGGTCTTTACTTAACAATATATGAATAATATGAATAGATATTTGTGGTAGATTTCATGGTTCAATAGATATTTTCTCAACACATCACTAATTTGAACATGCTTTAGTTATGATAAAAACTACTTTCTCTCTTTCTCTTTATCTCTCTCTTTAAATAGGCTCCATGCCCACCATGGGGCTTGAACTCACACCCTGAGATTAAGAGTCGCGTGCTCTACCAATAGAGCCAGCCAGGCGTTCCATGATATAAAGATCTTTTCATCATAATTAAATACAATAAATATTTTCAAACTCATAAAATGTAAAAAGAAAAAGTATCATTTGTATTTCAAATTTTTGAGGCTTTTGACCATCGTCCAGAATGATGATCTCATTACTCAACAAATTTTTAAAAGGTGCCATACCAATATTGTAGCGCCAAATGGAAGTTTAGTAAAACTTTGTTTTTCTACTAAAAATTATTTTATGGCCACACTAGATTCTTAGCATGTGTAATAATACTTCTTCATAATTACTGTGGAAGAAATTTGGAGGCATCACCACCAGTTTCATGTTTTTCTAACAGAGTAAGAGCTACCAATTTCTCAGTATCTACTGGAGGCCAAGCACATGGGGAGCGCCACACATACCTTCTCCTTAATGTTGGCAACAGCCCCGCAGAGTGACAGAGACTGCTGGTTACCCTCCCAACATGCAGTGCGGCCACCATGCAGATAAGAGGGGCCAAGTAACAGAGCTGGCCAATCAGAACTATGAGTAAATTATTAGGAGGGGTGCCAGAAAATCTCTTTTCAAAGCAAGTCCAGATCAGCTGACACGCTTTCTTTTCTTCTTCCCATTTCCTCTGCCAATGCAAACCTACAATATTTGAGGTGAAATAGCTAATTACCAGGTGACAAGCACGCATTAAGATGGGCTGAATGAGAAAACAGAGAATGCCCCACATTCTTAATGACATTGTAAGACTTAAAGGGGACAAATGAGGCCCGCCTAGACCGTCTTCTGCTGGTATATGTGATAAAAATAACCCTTATTTTTCAGGTTCCTTATTTATGGATGAATGCAACTCTCAACCAATTCACCTGCAAAGAAAACGCTGACCTTTCTGTGTCTGAGAGGAGGCAACCAAACTGGTAGAAAATAAGATAATAATTGGATGCTCAGGCATCAGAATCATTAATGATCTGATTCAAAAGTGCTTCGAGAACTTTGGATTAAAAGTGCTGTTGAGCATGGGGGAGATACAATGTAAGGGGCTCTTCAAACATTTCCCTTTATTTTAATACATTTTTTACCTTGGGCAAATGTCTTTGACCCTAGTCCTCAGTTTACTTATCTTTTTTTTTTTTTGCTTGTTTATTATTATTTTTTAAAATTTTTACATTAATTTATTTTTTAATGTTTATTTATTTTTTATAGTAGTTTATTGTCAGATTGGTTTCCATATAACACCCAGTGCTTCTCCCCAAAAGTGCCCCCCTCCATGACCATCAGCCCCTTTCTCCCTCCCTCTTCCCCTTCAGCCCTTGGTTCATTTTCAGTATTCAATAGTCACTCATGATTTGTGTCCCTCTCTCTCCCCAACTCTCTTTCCCCCTTCCCCTCCCTATGGTCCTGTTAGGTTTTTCCTGTTAGACCTATGAGTGCAAACATATGGTATCTGTCCTTCTCTGCCTGACTTATTTCACTTAGCATGACACCCTCGAGGTCCATCCATTTTGCTACAAATGGCCAGATTTCATTCTTTCTCATTGCCATGTAATACTCCATTGTATATATACACCACATCTTCTTGATCCACTCATCAGGTGATGGACATTTAGGCTCTTTCCATCATTTGGCTATTGTTGAGAGTGCTGCTATGAACATTGGGGTACATGTGCTCCTATGCATCAGCATTTCTGTATCCCTTGGGTAAATCCCTAGCAGTGCTATTGCTGGGTCATAGGGGAGTTCCATTGATAGTTTTTACTTATCTTTAATAAAAGAAAATTGCACCAGATTATTTCTAAGACTCCTTACAGACAGAACTAC
Organism: Suricata suricatta; assembly: GCF_006229205.1. NCBI lineage: Eukaryota > Metazoa > Chordata > Mammalia > Carnivora > Herpestidae > Suricata > Suricata suricatta. Next base: position 59,606,782 of record NC_043703.1, on the reverse strand, counting down.
TAAAATGCTGTACATATTGGCCTATAATAAAACAACAGCAACAATCTGGTCCTCCAAGGCATAATTCCTGGTAATCTTACGAACGCTGTTAAGTGTTCACAATGCAAAATTGAACACATAAGGATCATACCATCCCTAAGATTCAGGAGAATAGCCTAATCAGACAGGTAGTATTATCCTCTGTACTGAGGTCTCACATAAAAGTGCTGAATAGAGTCACTAAAGGAACATGGACTCCCATCTTGAATTTTGCTTTTCTAGATGGAAAGAAAGAACAAAAGTGCCCTACAAGTACAATACAGAGTGAAAGCCTTCCCATCCAACACTGGTAGTGTTGGTGAACTGAAAAGGCACAGAAGAGAAAAAAACCGATGCTACTTACCTTACACTTTTAATCTTAACCGAAACTACATTTCATTTGTCAATCTTTTGAAATGCAAAACACTTGTAGATTTTTCCGTTTTCTAGGCTTTTGCAGTTTTCTTGCTTGCATCTTATTTGACAGCAATTTCTTCAGTGACTTGTTTACATTCCATTGGTTTATATAGTATTGAATTAATTAACAGGATAATAATGACGAGTTCAACGGGCATACAGGGGCCTTGAGGGAAGAAGCTTGGAGCTTGCAAAAAGAAAGGAAGTTCACAATTACATTGCAGGGAATTCTACTACTTTTGAGCACATACCATGCTGTGGGCATGTTTTAAAGAGCGAACAAGGAGCATCATTTACTGTGGCAAATTAAGTGGATGTCATGAGAGCTGCTATGTGCCCATCAGCCATGATAGATACTGCATAGCAAGAGGTTAAGATATTTTATTCACCGTTTTAGGACATGGGTCTTTGGAGACTAGTGAACTAAATATTAAAACGACATTCTCACTAATATCCTAGAAGCTCTCAGCCCTTTATCCTATCAATCTTGTTCTTAGAAGCAAATTCCTCCCTTATAAGAGATTTTGTGGATGGTCTCCGTTTCCCTCCGTGCCGGAGGGTCTGCCTTGTTTTCATGTGGGGCGTCTGGGCTCTTCGTCTTCACAGGGATTGGAGCTCCGTCCCCAAGCACCAATTCCCACGGATGGGTCAACGGTAACTCCTTCCAGACTTGCCCGGAATTATGCCTCTGAAATCAGATACAGGTTCTAGTTCTCTTCTGCTTTGTGACTTTGAACTGTGTTCATTAATTTACTTGGTCTCCCAATTCCTTTTCTGAAAAAGTAGGAACACTTAGCTGGCAGGTTTGCCAGAAGATTAAGTGATCGTGGGAAGCTCTAGCACAGTGCCTGCACAAGCAGGCAATGAAATGTTTGTCTTCTTCCCATTTCCTTGATGCCAGTAACATTTGGTCTTTTTTTGTTTGCATCACTTTCCTGACTCTGAGTTCTGACCACTTAGAGGAAGGTTTGTTGAATCTTTCCCAGCTCGATCACCTGCCTGTCAGAATCTTTGCCCATTAAGAGTCCAGATGATCTGCTTGCTTGTCTATACTGTTCCTTATTTTTTTAAGGGTATTTTTTAAAGTTTATTTATTTTGAGAGAAAGAGTGCATGTGTGCATGAGAGCACATGCATGGGAGAGGCAGAGAGAGAAAGCGAGAGAATCCCAAGCAGTGCAGAGCCTGGTGCAGGGCTTGAACTTAGAAACACTGGGATCATGACCTGAGCTGAAATCAAGAGTCCGATGCTTAACTGACAAAGCCATCCAGGCGCCCCATCCATACGGTCCCCTATTAGCCTAAAGGGACTTCCCTGGAGCATTCAGCTTAGCCCTGGGTATCACCAGTCAGATTGGGTGGCCGTCTGTTTTCCATAACTCACTCAGCATCCATCCTCTCACCTCTGAATTTCTCTGTAATTGCTTCTGTAATTTCACATACACACATTAAACATTCAGTGCTTGCTATGTACTGGTGTGTTAGGCAGGGTCCTCCAGAGAAGCAGAACCAATAGAAACATGAGTGAAAGAGACCTGGAAACAGAGAAACGGGGGGTAGGGGGAGAGAAAATAATCAGCTCACATAATTATGGAGGCTGAGAAGTCCTGTGATCTGCAGCTCCCAGGGGGCTGATGGTGTACTTCCAATCCTCCACCTGGCCAGCTCAAGACCCAAGAAGGGCCAGTGTTTCGGTGCTGAGTCTGACTGAAGGTAGGAAAGGACCAAAGTCCCAGCTGGGTGCAGTCAGGCAGGAAGAGTGCCCTTTTACTGGTGGGAGGGTAAGTCTTTGTTCTGTTCAGGTCTTCCATTGGATGAGGGCCATCTGCTTTACTTAATCTAGCCATTCGAATATTATCTTTATCCAAAATATCCTCACCGACACACCAGAATAATGTTTGACCAAATTTCTGGTCTCCCCATGACCCAGTCAAGTTGACACATAAAATTGACCATGGCACAAGGCACTGTGCTGGGCATTGTTCATATTCTTGTCACTATTTCTGGTCTCAGAGAAGTCAGTGCCCCTTCTTTCAGATCCCAGTGTTCCCACCTATGCTCTTGACCCTGTCTTTCCTGATCCTGAGACCTACCATACCTCTTTTACACCTTCAGTTTTCCTCTGCTTTGTCTTTTTAAATAATTTTTTAATGTTTATTTATATGAGAGAGAGAAGAGAAGAGGAGAGGAGAGGAGACAGTGCATGAGCAGAGGATGGGGAGAGAGACAGAATCCAAATCAGGCTCCAAGCTCTGAGCTGTCAGCACAGAGCCCCTGGGGCTTGAACTCATAAGCTGAGATCATGACCTGAGCTGAAGTCAGACACTTAACCCACTGAGCCACCCAGGCACCCCGTTTTTTGTCCTTTTTAAACAATGTTTAGGCACCTGGGTTGATTCCATGAGTTGAGTGTCCGACACTTAATTTCAGCTCAGGTCATGATCTTGCAGGTTTTGTGGGTTTGAGCCCCACATTGGGCTCTGTGCTAAAGGCTGACAGCACGGAGCCTGCTTGGGATTCTCCCTTTCCCTGCCCCTCCACTGCTCATGCACACACTCTCTGTCTCTCTCTCTCAAGATAAACTTAAAAATGTGTATTTACTTATTTTGAGAGTATGTGAGAAGGGTAGAAAGAGAGGGAAGAAGGAGAATCCTAAGCAGGCTCCTTGCTGTTAGCGCACAACCCAACATGGGACTCAGGGATCAGTTTCACGAACTTTAAAATCCTAAACTGAGCCAAAATCAAGAGATGCTTAATAGACTGAGCCATCCAGGCATCCCTCCTCTGTTTTTTACCTAAAAACATGTTTGCGTTTTTCCTTTACCTTAAAATAAAGTTCTCTTTGGTCCTTTGAGCTACCTACCATCCCATCCCCATTTTTAGTGTAAAAACAAGTTTATATTTTCTGCCTTCAATTGCCTAAAATCCCTAGTGATCTAATTTACCTTATCTCTTCTCTATGTTTCTCTAACCAGACCCTTATAAAAGTCAACAATATGGCTTTCTCAGACCTGGTAGTTTTTGTTCAGCCTCCACTTTGATGTTTCAGTCATTTTGAAAATGCATAGTCTCCTTTCCAAAATTTTCTTTTTTCTCTTTATTTTGGCCATGTTGGTTCCTGGTTGTCCATCTTCTTTCCTGCTTAGTGTTTGTTTCTCTTTCTTGGCCTGTCCTCTTAGGTAAATGTTCCTCATAGCATTTTGAACTTCTTTTTTTTGGGCATTGATCAAATTCCACTCCCTGTTTTAATTATTTCTATGGTAGGATTTTAAAGGGAAACATCTGGGTGCCTGGGTGGCTCAGGTGGTCAAGCAACCAACTCTTGGTTTCTGCTCAGGTCAGGATCTCGTGGTTCATGATTTGTGGGTTCAGGCCCCATGTCGGGCTCTGCACTGGCAGTACAGGGCCAACTTGGGATTCTCTCTCTCTTCCCCTCCCCTGCTCATGCACACTCTCTCTCAAAATCAGTCAATAAACTTAAAAATAAAGGGTAACACCTAGTCTTACCACTTCTCATTCCTCTTCCCCACTTTTGCATTTATCAATATCTGATGTAATCGATAGCTTACATATATATTGTCTCTCTGTTTCCTTCTATACCATGAGGACAGGGATTTGGGGCTATTTGTTCACTAATGTATCTCAAAACTCCAGAGCAGTAGGTAGTGTTCAAATAATAGTTGTTATTACAAAGACTTAGAGATAGGGCTACTTAATGCATCATTATTTATAAGAGTAAAACATCTGGACAGAAACAAAATATCTACTAATAAGAGGAAAGTAAGTCATGATATAGCCGTGGCATGGAATAGTCTGCATTTATTAAAAGTCTTATTTAAAAAGTTTTTTTCATGAAAAATGCTCACATTATATTAAGTACAAAAAAAGCAAGACAGAGAAGCATATTAAAAAGACCCCAATTTAAAATATATACTAAAGTATCTACTAATATATATTAAAATGGTTATCAGTGGCTGTGTCTGGGTAGCAAGATTAAAGTGATTTTTATTTTTCTATTATTTTTGTATTTTGTACATTTTTGACACATTCTTTTAAATGAAATGTGAAGATAGAAAATTGTAAAGCTTTGAAGAAAAAAGTGCTTCTTCATTCAGTTGCTATATTCTGTTCTTTTAACTAGTCTGAACTCACTTCAATTAGAGACACAATTTGCACTTATCTTTTGGCACTGATTGTATTTTGACTACTATTATGTACCTTTATGTCCTCTACTAGGCCCTATACTTACTAAAGTCAGAGAGCATGTCTTATAATTTTCAATGCCTACAACACCTGTCTACATTCAATAACTGAAAGAAAAGATATTTAAAATGTTTTAATAGCCAGGAATGATACATAGTGTTAGTTGCTTAGGGAAACCATTAAATTATGTAATTTTTAAATATTGCTCTGATGTACTTCATGACTGCCTTCAAAACACGAAGGTTTAAAGCTATATTTAGGATAAGGCCTATAGTATAAGCATTTTTAGGGTGTGGCCTACCTCTCTGTTGCTTGTATTTACATGTAATTGTTTAGTCGTTGGTACATTACAGGAAAACTTTTGATTCTGGAGTAAATTTGGGCATGATCATAGACTTCAGGGATGGACACATTAAGTTAGGTTGGTAAAACAAAGAGAGAATGTTACAAATGAATCCTAAACCCATGGCTCAAACACAAGTTTATTTCTTTCACTCAAGGGTGACTGCTGTTGGCAGGCAGGTTTTCTCTACACACTGTGCCTTTTTATGGCTTCCCAGGTTGCTTGTGGCCCCTGGATGACAGCTGGATTTACTAATCTCTGACTCTGTTACTTAGGCTCTAAGTTCAGTGAAGTCACAGAATTGCCAGATTCAGCAAATAAAACTACAGGACACCAGTTACATATGAATTTCAGATAGACAACACATAATGTTTTAGTATATGTTCCATGTAACATGTGTACTTACATGTTCTATGTGATTTGTAATAATATTTGTCACATTATTAAATTTGTAATCTCACTAAACAATTATGCATTATCTGAAATTCTGAGTTAATTGTGAGTCCTGTATTTTGCCTGGCAACTCTATGAGAGTAGGGATTAAGTCCATCTAACTTAGCCCAGAATCCCCAGAATTTAAAACAGTACCTATTGACCTTGACAAGTAAGTCTCTCAATAATATTTCATGAATAACTGAACCTATGTCAGCAGAGAATACTTATCAGAATACTGCTATTAATAAGAATATATATTATCAGCAAATCATTATTAATTACACTTGTTATGAATAACAATACTTAGTAAGCATCAACAAAGAATACTAACCACCAGATAAGACTTTAATATGTATTAGCATTTCAAACCACAGATGTTTTCCTCAACTTCAGTAAAGTAAGTGGATAAAATCTGGCTTCCCCTAGAGATCTGTTCAGCTCCATCTCTCCTTTCTTTCAGGTCTCTGCTCAAATGTCGTTTTCTTAATGTGTTTTCTGCTCTCCATATCTAAAACCGCAACATTCCTCCCTCTGCCTCACTCTTTCCCCTTCCCTGCTTTGTTCCTCCTCCTTAGCACTTTGAGTACACATAGCATAGGATCACTCACTACCTCTCCCACTAGAATGTGAACTTCATAAAGACAGGCATTTTCCTGTGCTTTATTCACCACTAATTTCCCAGATTCCGCACATACTAAAGACTCAAGAAATATTTGTTGAACAAATGACTGAGAAAACGCCATTGGTTCTTATTGGAATCTATTGTTAAAATATCACTATCAGTCAGTAGTTTGATGATACTTTACACGATGGATCGAATCTCAAAATAGATGATTACGCCTGCATCTACTCAGTTCACCAAGTTCTGTCAGTTCTAGCCCCTCAATGTCTCCTGGACCCTCTCCTCTCTCTCCTGGTGCCACTTCCCCAGTAGTTCCTATTCCTTCCCAAGGTTGATGCAGAAATTGCCTCACCAGTCTCCTTGCCACGGCCTTTCCGTTCTAATCATTCTTTCCAAATGTTTACTCAAGTCATCTTTCTAAAATGAGAATCTGATTATATCACTCCCTTCCCCTGAAACTTGGTTTCTCTATCACCCAAAGATAAAATTCAAAAATTCTTAGTTGGACACACGAAACCCTTTCTGATGTGGCCTGGCCTCAATTCCACCACACTTCCACACACGTCCCAGCCCCATATGATTTCTGAGTGCATATCACTTCCTTTGTGAGATCAGCTGCTCTATCCCCAGTGCTCACAGAGTTCTGTGTATTCTAACAATGCTTATTTTAAGAGCTCCCAGCACTAAATGGTATCTTCCCGATTCTAAATGTATATTTCTTTCTACTTTAACATCTCTAAAATTGGAATTCAACTTGCAATAATGGCATCTTACAATGCTGTCACCAGAAGGCAGTTGTGATGTAGCTGTACATGTGAAAAATTCATGGCTATTCCTGGTGGCATGCCTAGGCAATTGCAAACCCTAGACATTTCAGTCAACCAACCATTTAAAGAGAGGATATAAATCCTGGTTGTGGTCTGAAAACTTTACTGACATCTTTTAGTTGGATCAAGAAAGCATGAACGTCAAACCTTGTAGAATAAAAGCCAATGGTTTGGAAGAAAATACTGAAGACAGTAGTAGCTGTAACAGTATTCTTGGAAACCACGTTCCATCATTAAAGTTCCTGGTTGGTAGAATTCAATACATTGTGGAAAAATTCTAATCGATAAAAAAAATCATTGTTATAGTTTATCTAGCATCTTTTTTCTTTCAGTGCTCCAAAAATAATGGCATTTCTTAGAACCCGTGGTGTCTCAGAATTGGTGAAATACGGATTGCATTTCAGATCGATCCTCTAAGACGACGGGTCGTATTATCGTGCTCGGGGTTTGCTGACTTGTCATGTACTGTAGTTTCATTATGTTGACCTGTCTTCTGTCTTTCCATTAGTTTGTGAACTATGACCTACCATAGTGCCTGTCACATAGTAGGTATGCACTTAACATTATTAGAAAGAATTACTGCAATGTTCATGCTTTTTAGCTGGAGAAACTGTTCCACTGCAATTCTGATTTCAATTTGGTTGTGTCTATTTCCAGGACTGATCTTGAGTCATCTGAGCCTTCAACTATTACCGTGAAATACTGCTTGTTGGAAAGGTTTAATTTCCTTTTAATAAGTGGTCCCTCAGTAGCATTTTTTCCCTTGAGGATTGATTAGGATGACCAAAATTAAATCTCTTTATATATGTAATATCCAAATACGTTCTGCTGTCCAGTTTCACATCTAAATTTTTATACTTAGTACTTCTTGGTTTGTGTGTGTATGTGTGTGTGTGTGTTTGATGTTCTCAACCTGTCAAGATCACGGACTACTGTGATCTCAAAGAGTAAAGCAGAGAGCTGAGAAAATGGTAAGACAGCCAAAAAAAGTTTGTTAGGTTCCATACGAGGAACATTGGGTTCATCTGATTAGTCTGTGTTCAGATGGTACATCCAGATACCGTAAGCCAAGTCCTTGGCACATCATTATTTTTAAACTGTGTTATCCTGCTTAATTGGTTTAAAATAATTTAGCAGGGTGCTGGTTGGCTCCTACAAATGAATCTAATTCATCAGTTCTTAATTGTTAAAATAGCCCTATTTCGACAATTTAGGCTATTGTTGAAGCCAGAGTCGCCACTCCTTCAGAGGCTTTCATGTAATTTATTCTTTCCCTTTCAAATTGGAGCCCTAGCATTTAGGCAGCATTCCTTTAAAAAACAGTAACAAAGAAGCAAATTTTCTCCCACATATCTCTTCTGACCAATGTCCTCCCAGAGAAATCTTCCCTAATCCCTTGGACTGCAACAGCAAGGGGTTTACTCCCTCTAGCATTGCAAGAGCTGACCGTTTTTTCAGTTGAGTCTGATGAAATAGTTGGCTTACATTTAGGGGCCACGTTTTAGACAAATAAGCCTGCATATAACCAGAATTGTTCTGGAATCACAGAGATTGAGTGAAGAAGAGATTCCTATTTTCTATCACATGCTTATTCTGAGGCCTAAACTCAAGAGAAGGAACAGTGGAAATCTCTTGTACTATTTAGTTTTCTCTTATTTTTTTTGTCAACCATGGTTGAATTTCTGCAATTTAAAGAGCATATGATACAAATCTTCTGTTATCTATACTGGTGTCACATTTATAGCTTTTTTCCCCCTTTAGTTTGCAGATTTTAGAAGTTCTTTTAATAAATGTAGTAACTCTAAGAGTATGTGCATTTTTTATTTATTGAGCACTACTAGATGTAGACATATACATTATTTTTATACTCTAAGCATTTGGTTCTTAATCAGCATTATTTACAAATTCACCTAAAGAATTTAATAAAAAATAAGATGACCAGGGTCCATCCCAATTTTACTGAATCACTTTCCTCTGAGTATGGGGATTTGGTGCAGTTTTAACTCTGCAGGCAATGCTGATGTGCATCTCCTGGCCCCAAACCACTGCTGTAAGCCATCATCAACCAATAGCTTAATTGTCAACCAGAGTCACTAAGAATAAACTTGGCCTATTTCACAATTTTGTCTAGGGACCACTCGTCAATGCTTCCTGGTTTCTGATTGCCTCTTAATTTGCCGCCTATGTATGTCCTGATTTCTTTCTTGTTCTGCCTCTGGCCTTGCCTTCCAGCACTTCTGGGCTTCTGAACTGGAAAGTTGGTCTTTGATCTCAAAAGCCATCGTAAGCACAGCTTCTGGTTCTATGCTCCAGGTTGGCTCATTGGACTTGGCTCTCCTGATCTTTGCATCTAACACTGTCTCTAGCACACACCTCTACTTATGACAACCTGCCAACTCTACTGAGTCAGGGAAGAAAGAGCCATCATGTCTCCATTGGAAATGATTTCAAATAACTGTAACAGGGAAGGTCATTATTAATGCATACTCATGTACTTCAGTAGTCAAATTTGATTCCCTTCAAATACTGCTTCTCACTTAGTACCCCAACTAAAAACTGTAATTTATATGGAAAAAAAATCCTTAGCCTGGAATAAAGGCCCTCTATTGTCTAGATCTGACCTGCCTTTCTGGTTAATACTCTTCTTCACATACCTAGTGCTCCAGCCTAGGTGAACTTCACTGCTCCCCAGGAAGTCCTGGCAATGCTGTGCTAGCTTCCCTTCTTCACTACATTTTCAATGTTTAAAAGGACTTTTTCATCAGCAGTTTCCTCTTGCTTCACCCACATATTCAAATCCTACCAATTCTTTGAAGCAGGGGTTCTCAAACCTGAGTAATGCAAAGGAAATTCCTGTCATTCTAGAGAATACATATGTGGATAGGCAGGGGTCCAGGGACCAATTTGAAAAGCACTGACACAGAAAACTGAAGGCCAAGTCTATGAAAATCTTTCAGTTGCAAATTATCACTTCTATAGAAAAATTTTGTTTTTATAAGGGATAAAGCAATTGGCATATTGTCATTAAAATGAAAACTCACATTTTAAAGTATCCAAGACCTCTGATTTTTATCTCCAGATCTAGGATCTCAGTGAGAGAAACATGGCTTTAAGAAACATCTTAAATATACTGGCCCTGGAAAATGTTCATCACCCAAGGGTAATACATTTTTCTCTTTCCTGAATTATTTAGTATCTAATCACTCTCTGCCTTGTAGTAGCTAATAATATGTAAGTAGCATTTTTCTAAAAAAACAATAAGCTCTTTGAAGGCAGGGTCCACATTTCAATCATTTTAAAACTCCACTGGTCCTCAGCAAATATTGGCTGTAAGACCAGTATTCCGTCTTATTTTGTAATCCAAATCTTCTAAAAATGTCTCTCTCCTGTGGTACATATTCACAGAACAGCACAGTTACTGAAACAGCCCTACTATAAGTTCAGAGGTTATCCTAAGTATTAAGAAAAGTCCAAGTTATGAAACTCAAGATTTTAAAAAACTGCTACAAAACAGGTCTCTTTTATGTTGAGGCTGACAGGAACAATTTCATTAAATGATCAGCAGGCGAATAATTAAGAATTTCAGGGTAAAAAATAAAATCGAAATGCAAGGCTAGCAGGAGAGGCCCTAAAGATACCTACAGTCTTTATAAGGGTTGTGTGTCTCTAACACACAGGCACTGTCTTCAGTTTCTTAACTAGTTTATCGGAGTGAACAGTGTTCCTGACATTTAGGAAAGGACCAATTAGGGCAGGGTGAAGAGGGGCTTCCTTTAACCTAGAACGTCTTCCCGCATACGGTATTTGGAACTAGTCTTAGAGACAGCAGGAGATGAAAGGGAAGAGCACTAGCAGGATGAGGAACCTGCTCTGCCACTTCTACAAGCTGAAATCAGTTTTTCCATTTAAAAACGCGTTCTTGTTCTACGGTTTTCTGAGGTCCCTTTTTGCTCTGAAATTGACGTTCTTTGGCCCTAAGAAAACATGATCGGAGAGAGGTTATTATTTCTTTTGGTAGAATCCGTTTTTCTTTTACCCTGAGAATAAAAGGGGCAACAAACTGTTTTTATCGATATTTGAGTCTTCCCCCATGCCCTTTAAGGGCTCAGTTAGGAAAACAGGTTAGTCCTCTTTTTGTTGGGTCCTCCACCGAGAGCTCCCAGCGCAGCCCTCACTCTAGGTCGCTCCCCAAGGCCGAGCGATACTGCGGGCGAAGCTGGCCTCTCATCCCCACTCCCCGGCGGGAGCGGTGGGACTGGCAGAGATTAGTCCCTGGTCATAAACAACCTCTCACTTCCCCTCCCCCGCCCCGTGCCCGCCCGCCTAGGGGCCGGCCCTCCCAGACCCAAGGAACCTCCTCCGGCGACCACAGGCCCGGAGTTCTCCTCGGAGGGAAGATCGCGCGGGCCAACCCCCTTGTAACCGGGTATTTGATTACTTTACTCATCCCCTCCTCACTCGCCCCCCGGGGAGGGGGTTTTATACAGCGACCTCGCAAGGGGAGCTGAGGCCAGCCTCCATTTCCCATCCTCCGACCCCTATCACCTCCAACAGCCAAGGAGAGGCCAGCGATACTGACGCGCAGACTCACAGCCGCGGCCGCCCGGCGCGCGCCGCCGCGACCCCTCCCCCATTCTACGGTCTTTCCGTGGTCGGTCCCCGCCCCTTCCCGGAGCCCGCCTCCGCGGCTGCTGGCCCGCCTGCTCGTCCCTTGCGCTCGCTCTCGCGCGCACCCGACGCCCCGCCTCCGCGCGTGCTCAATAACTGTTCCCGGAGACGGCCTACAAGCTTCCCCCGCCCCTGAGCTGTTTGAATATGCTAATAAGAGGCTTGGGATTAGCCAATAGGATAGCGGGGCGCTGCGTCACGTGGCTCGAGGACGTGTCAGGGGGCGGCGCCTCTGCAGACCCTGCCCGAGTTAAAACCGGAGTGTGAGAGAGAAAAGCGCTTCAGTAGCGAGAGGGGCTGAGAAAGTGGTGACACCGCCGGGGTGCGGAGGGAGTCCCTGAAACTTCTCCCAACAGCCCCAGGGCCAATCTCCCCTCAGCCCACTCCCCTCTTCGCCAGCTCCCAGGTCCCCACTCCCTGCACCGGGGGTGGGGTGGGGAGCCAGGCCCGTCTCCCGCTGGGACACACACAGGGGCCGGGAGCGGGGACGGGACCCCCGAGGCGGGGGGGACGGACCGACCGACAGACAGACGGCCGGGCGCCCGCCCCAGCGGGCAGGCAGGCAGGAGGAGGCGGAGGCGGGGGTACGACGGGGAGGACTGGGTCTGGGGAGTTTCCTCTCAACTATCGGGGGAGAAACTCCCCGCACCGGAGGAAAGACCCAGACGGTGTTTTCCTCCCGGGGGCCGCGCTCCCCCGCCCCGCGTAGCGGCGGTCGCCGCCGCCACCGGCGCCTCCACCTCTACCATCTCCTCTTTCTCCACCTCGGGCCCCGGTGTCCCCGGCCAGCACTATGCCCATCTTACTGTTCCTGATAGACACGTCTGCCTCTATGAACCAGCGCAGCCATCTGGGCACCACCTACCTGGACACGGCCAAAGGCGCGGTAGAGACCTTCATGAAGGTACCGACAGACCGAGCCCGGGCGGTGACCCGGGCCCGGCGGCCCGCGGGCGGCAGGGGTGGAGGGGAGGGTGGCCGGGGGCGGCGAGGCGGAGGTGTCGGGGACCTGACTGCGGGAGCTGCCGGGCTCGGGGACCCCCTCCCCCACCGCGCGGGCGGGCGGGCGCTGCGAGCTGGGATCGGCCCGGGCCCGGGCTCCAGGCGGTGTGTGGGGGCCGATCTGTGTGTGGGGGGCGGTGTGGAGGGGTGGCCGCTGCGTGTGCGGTACTGTGGGGGGGAGGGCGGCGGGGCAGCTGGGCGCCCCTTCGCATCGTAACCTCGCCTGTGTGCTTCCCTCTCGCCCGCCCTGTTCCTTCTCCTGTCCCCCACCCGCTCTCCCGCAGCTCCGTGCCCGGGACCCTGCCAGCAGAGGAGACAGGTATATGCTGGTCACTTTCGAAGAGCCGCCCTATGCTATCAAGGTAACTGCCCTCGCCCTCCCCCTTCCCTTCCCTGTTCCTTCCTCGCTCGCCCTCCCCGCCCCCCCCATTCACCCTTCATTATGCTCCCCTCCCCCACCCGCTGTGCTCCAGGCGCTGAGGTCTTTTCCCCTGCGGGCTCCCACCCCCTCCCCCGCTCCGGAGCGTCCCGGTGCGGCGCGGAGTCGTTGGGCCACCGCCGTCCCCTCCCTGGCCGGGCGGCGGCGGTGGCGGCGGCGGCGGCGGCGCTGCGATCAACATGGCCGACATTTCCCCTCCGCGGCGTGAGCGGCAGCAATGAACTGTGGGGGATATTTATTCAAGTTAGCCCCAGTGACAGCCGGGCCCGGCCGCGCCGAGCCCGGGTTTGCATTAAAGGGGACTCGGCCCGGGTCTCGGCCGTGCTCGCCCTGGCTGGCGAGCGAGCCGGGTGGGGGGCTGCGGGCTTCTTCCTCACAGGGCCGCGGGTCAGTGGGACTGCTGCAGGTTAACTTCAGAAGTCCTGCTCACTTCTGCTTTCTGCTAGTACCTTTGCGTGCCCAAATCTTGGGTAGTCGGTTAGGGAGTACGTTTCCCGGGGAAGTTACAAAGTATGAAGGCAGTTAGCCACCGAAAGCTGGAGAGCAAGCAGGTTTATTCTTGGCCACCTTTGAAGAGAGTTTCCTTGCCGGTGATACGGTATTAACACATTAACCGAACCATACTGTAAAGTGAAGAGAAGCAGCTCCTCGTTGAACGGCAGCTTGTAACGGCTGGCCGTGTGTACATGGCTTTAAAGGATGAAAAAAAATTTCTTACGTTTTCTTTTCAGGCCGGATGGAAGGAAAACCATGCAACGTTTATGAATGAACTGAAAAACCTTCAGGCTGAAGGACTTACGACTCTTGGCCAATCCCTAAGGACAGCTTTTGATTTATTAAATTTAAATAGATTAGTAACTGGCATAGACAACTATGGGCAGGTAGGTTGAATATTAAGGTGGAAAAACAGTTGATTTTTTTCTTTTTGTGGAGAAACACCGTCAAGTTCAAAACCTATAAAACATGAAATACAAGTATGAAGCATTTCAGATTAAAGTACAATATGCACATAATACAAAAGTGAAACTGACCACATTGTATTGGTTTTAAAGCCCTCATTTTTTCCCCCTTAAAGTGTATTTTGTATTCAGAATTAGTGTCTGAATTTTGTGTTGTAGGATTGACATGAATTTGGTTTTAATCCCTTGAAGTTCCCTCAGGTTATAAAAGGGGAAAGGCTGCCTCACCACACTCAGTTTCTGTGATAGCCTACCCACAGGCAGTTGTGCAACTCCTGCAGGGACTTCTGGACACTAGTTGATTAGTGGTCTTCATTTTTACGTTACTAAGAACATCAGGAAGTTTTCTTTTTATTGGGGTTTAACTTAACCATATTTTATAGTTATTCTGACGGGTAAGATATTCATTGGGGTGCAATAACTGAGTACATCAACATTTCTCAGCTGTTGAAGCATCTACAGTAAGCATCTATCAGGAAGAATTCTGAATTCACTCTGAATTAAATCAGGGGTTCAGAGCTGTTATTACTGGAACTTTAGACTCCTCTTTTGGAAAAGAGGCTGTTTCAATTTTCTTTATCTCCACCCCCCCTCCCCCCATCCCCCATGATGGTTCACTATGAAATAAGGCAAGGTAGTCCATTGTAGTTTTTGAGATTGTTGCCCAGGAAAATAAGATACTGGTGAATGTATAATGTTACACATAACAAAGGAATATTAGTCCCAAGTTCAATTTTTAGGTTGTAGTGCAGAAACATTATTGCCACAGATGATACATTTAGGAGTACATTTTGTTCTTTTCCCAAGGTCTGTGAGCCACAATTTTCATGAGTTTGACAAATTTCAGGAAAATTTTCTGTGACTGCAGCATTTGGTTGATCTATATAGGAAGAAACAATTGTTTCCTTGTTTTAGAAATGTTTGCTTTCCTTAGTGGCACCTATTTGGCACCTAAACATTTTTGGAAAGGGTTGAATATAGTCATATAGCATTTAAGTATACATGAGTCAGAGTCATTTTATTGTACTGAATTGTACCTCCATTGTTTAATTCAGTAAATACATATTATCACATAACTCTTTAAGTTTTTCTTCTCCTTTTTTTAGTTTGCAATATTTGTAATTTAGGTAGGTTTGCCATGAACTTTTCAGCTTGTTTCTGTTAAATAAGTTTCTTTCCTTTTTATATTCCTTTGTTATATGTAGTGGTATACAGCCCTATTGGTGAAGGTTTTGATTTAAGCTTCTTTGAGTTCAAAGACAAATTTGAAACTTGCCATTATTTGGTTACTTTTATTTGGTTGTCCGGGTGTCAACATATAGAAGAACCATTTCCTGTTTCTCTGCATCATATTTCATAAGGCATTTATACACATTTACCGCCTGCCACCTAGTATAAATATTTCTTATTAGTGCTTCTTTAGAGAAGCTGATTGTCATGGAGAGGCTGAGGAGATTTGTAATTTAAACCTGTATTTTCCTTTTCCCAGTTGCCATCTTCCACCAGAGAATGCTTAAGTTCTTACCTGTAAAGCTTGCGAAATGTTTGAGGTTGAAGGTGGTCCTACTGATCTATTACCACTTTGACCAAGAGAAGAGCGTGGAGATAGGATGTTTTTGCATGTTTGGATTTATTAATTCAAGAAGGGGGAGGGATAATGCTTCTGTTATTTTGATGAGTAAGCAAGGATGCATGGAGTAGTATTAGTGTTTATGTCCTGAATCGGCACATAAAATGACACTAGCATTAAAATAATTGAGAAAGCCATAATTTTCAAATGAAAATGATTGACTAAAGCATTTATTTAGAAGAAAACCTCTCCCAGAGATATTTTTCGTCATGTTTCTATTTTGCTGATTTAAATATTACACACTTCTGTTAAAAAAAGGATAGATTATTAAGAATTTTGGATGTCTCAAATACTTAACACTAAATATAGTTCATGTATTTTTTTGCAAGAGTACTTTGTGTTTGCCTGTTTTCTGTGGAACACTTTTATTCTGTAATCTCAGTGTTTTTTACATAAATCCTTCCCTGCTTTCATACTCTACAAGGATCTGTAAAGCCCACAGTACTAAATTCTTATATAGAATTTTAGTACTTGGAAGGAAATGAGATAAAGTGAGCTAGAAGAGGGACAGGGCATGTTTTTAGAGAGCATCTAGAAACATCTATATACATTTCTGAATAATTTTCTTAAATACCTACATGTGGATATATATTACATACCCCCGTAACGACTCCCCCCACATGCATATACATACGTGATTTTCCATAACTCATCTCAAGGGTATTTTTAATGTCTGTATTGCTTGTGTTAGTTTAGTAAGTAAGTATATTCACAAATAAATCATCTTTGAGATGATTAGTAATTAGGATATTAACAGAATTTGTAGGGTGTAAGTAAGGTTAAAGTAGCTGAGAAAAAAAATGCATCTTGATGAATGTTTCCTTCAAGCACTTTGGATATTCTTGTAAAAACTTCCTTGCACATAGAAGTCTTTATAAATACTTAATTTTGAAAATCTGTACCATTTGCTGATACTTCTGCAATCATGGAACGATGTGTAGCTTCTTTCTAGTCAGTCTTTCCCTTGGATGTTACAGCAACACTTAATTGCTTATCATTGCAGCTAAATGTGACACATGTGTCTTTCACATGTGTTAACAGAGTTTCAAATAATGCTGATCTTTTGAGAACCACCGAAAAGGAGATACAATATGTGTTTAGTTTTTTAAAGGATTTTCAGTGCCATGTTTTACCTCATTAAAAAATAGTAGCTTCTTAGACAAGATCAAATTGAATGAATCTTAGAAGAATTTTAGTCCGTTTTATTCTTCAGCATAAATATTTGTGAACTTAGCAGATTCAGGTAGAGTTCTAATACTACTTTTTCACTTTTACCCAGGCAGTATCTATTTAGTGCTAAGGTAGTACAAAATACAGGCTTTTCTTATAAAAGAAGGTAAAGTAATGAAAACTTGATTCCCACTGGGTTTTTGTTTCCTTTAGTCTGTCAAGAAATATATTAGCAGTAGTTTTATATTATGACCTATAGACATTTTTTCAAAAGAAAGTAGATTATTATACTGGTACATGCTACTGTGCTGAATATGAACCGGAAGCAGTGGTGAATGGTGTTTTGTAAATTTTTTAAGTCCGTGAACTTTTTTCCAGTTTTTAAATTGTGGTTAAAAAAAAAAACCACATAACATCAAATTTACCATCTTAACCATTGTTTGTTTATTTAATCTCTATAACCCAAGGTGGGGCTTGAACTCACAACCCAGAAATCAGGAGTCCCATGGTCTTCCTACTGAGCCAGCCGGGTGCCTGCTGTCTTAACCATTTTTAAGTGTACAATTTGGTAGTATGAAGTATATTCACACTGTTTTGCATCCAGTCTCCAGAACTTTTTCATCTTTCATAATCATAACTGAACTTTATACCAGTTAAACATAACTTATTTTTTCCTCCCTCCAGTTCCTGGCAACCACAATCCTGATTTCTGTCTCCATCTATTTGAATACTCTAGAGATGCTTTATATAAATGGAATCATACAATGTTAGTCATTTTGTGACTGGCTTATTTCACTTAGCATAATGTCTTCACCATTCATCATTGTAGTGGCTTCTGTCAAGATTTTATAATCCTTTTTAAGACCAAATAGTATTCCATTGTATGTATATACCACATTTTGCATATCCATATCCATTCATCCATGATGGACTTTTGGGTTGTTTCCACCTCTTGGCTATTTTAAATAATGATACTATGAACAAGGTGTGCAAATGTCTAAGATCCTGCTTCCAATTCTTTTGAATATATACCCTGAAGTGGAATTGCTGGATCCTGTAATTTTATTAAATTTTTGAGAAACTCCTCTATTTTCCATAGTGGTTGCATTTGTGTTATAATTCTACTAACAGGACGTAAGAAATTTCAATTTCTCCACATCCCTGTCAACACTCCTGTTTTTCTGATTTTGGCCATCATAATGTGTGTGAGGTGATAATCTTACTGGTTTATTTGCATTTGCCTAATTCTTATCTTTTTAAAAAATTTTAATGTTTATTTCTGAGAGAGAGAGCGCGCGCAAGCATGCACGAGCGAGTGAGCAGGGGAAGGGAAAAGAGAGACACAGAATCCAAAGCAGGCTCCAGGCTCTGAGCTGTCAGCACAGAGCTCAAGGCAGGGCTTGAACTCACGAACCCTTGAGATCATGACCTGAGCTGAAGTCGGATGCTTAACAAACTGAGCCACCCAGGCGCCTCTGCTTAATCATATTGAGCATCCATTCATATGCTGGTTGGCCATTTGTATGTTGGCGTTGGAGAAATGTCTAAGTTCCTTGCTCATTTTTTAATTATTTGGTTTTTGTTGTCGAGTTGTAGGAGTTCTTTAAATATTTTGAATATTAACCCCTTACCAGATACGTGATTTGCACATTTTTCTCCCATTTCATGGGTTCCCTTTTCACTCTTGATCATTGTGTCCTTTGATGACAGCAGTTTTAATTACTGATGTATTCCAGTTTAATTTTTCTTTTGTTGCCAGTGCTTTTGTTGTTCTCTACAAGAAATCATTGCCAAACCCAATGTCTCTGGAGCTTTTGCCCTATATTTTAAGAGTTTTAATTTTAGGTCTTGCATTTAAGTTTTTAATCTATTTTGAATTAATTTTTTTATATGGTATATGGTAAGGGTCCAACTTCATTATTTTCTCTGTGGACACCTCATATTCCTAACACCATTTGTTTGAAGAGACTGTCCTTTTCCCCCATTGAAAGGCCTTGGCCAGTTCAACTTACGAACCTCTTACAATTATCTTCAATAATTTTTATTGGCTAATAATTCTTACTGTCGGATAGGGGACTCTACAGTCAAATTTGCTTAAGTTTTTTCTCCATATTTATTTAACTGGATAAAAGAAGTGCAATGGTCAGGAGTGTGAAAATTAGAATCCCAGTCCTGACCTTGATATTGAATTACTATGTAACCTGGTTTACCACCCTGTGCCTCAGCTTCTTCTTATTCCAGATTACTAATAATGAAGCCATTGTACTCTTATTATAGAATTTATGGGAGGTTTAAATGGGATGGATATTAAAATGTACTTCCAAAATTGTGAAGTGCCAAGGAGACACAAAGCATACTTTTTCCTCTCGATAGGCTAGTTTGTCTACCTCTAGTTTTCTATTATTTCTTGGCCTTAAGTTTGAGATTTTGATTATAAAAATCTAGTGATTTTTAAAGCAGATTTTTTATTACATGCTTTGAAACCCAACAGCCTATTAAGTATGTATTTTTCCCCTTGGGCTTGATATTGCTTCCTGAGAAAGCAGTGTGAAAAGTAAATACTGTACCTTGGCTGAGTTGTCTTAATGGCGGTTGATAAATATGACGAAGCATAGGGAAGGTTTGTAAGGTTCAGATAATTCAGAACCTATTCATTCTTTTGCAGGAATACAAGTTAGAGAAGAAGGAACCTTTACATGGGACCAAAGCACGTGTTGTAGGATTTTCTCAAATGGGGAGCTCCCCCTAGTGCGTTTAAGATGAGACATACACAAGTTTGTTTGCAAGGGACCTTTGAGGAGCACATCTGTTGAGTGCATCAAGGGATGTTTTAACAAGACAGTTTGAGCTCAAAGTAGCATAAAGTGGATATAATTTATTTCCCATTTAGTATTAGTGGTTTTTTTTTATATATATATTTTATTTATTTTTGATACAGAGAGACAGAGCAGGAGAGGGGGAGGGGCAGAGAGAGAAGGAGACATAGAACCGGAAGCAGGCTCCAGGCTCTGAGCTAGCTGTCAGCACAGAGCCTGATGCGGGGCTCGAACTCACGAACGTGAGATCTGACCTGAGCTGAAGTCGGAGGCTTAACCGACTGAGCCACTCAGACGCCCCTAGTATTAGTGTTAAGGATGGTAATTTAAATGAAAAATTTTAAGACCTAGATTTTATTTTCTTTGAAAACATTTGCTTCACCTTTCTTCATAATTTATGGCCTAAATCTGTTTTTGAAAGGATCAAAAAACTACTTTGTAATGATCTTACAAAAGAAAATGAAAAAGAATATCCAAAGGACATTATTGCATTCTTAATTAGAAATTACTGTGTCATTTTTACTGTGTAAGAAATTATAAGTGTAAAAGGCAAAAAATGATAGGTTTTACTTCTTCAAAGAGAATTTTATTTCCCCTTCATGCAAGGGAATGTCAATAATTACATATTAAATTATGTACAACTGAAAATTAAAAGGCAGGGAACAAATGTAATATTTGAATGAAGGAATTCTACTTTTCAACTATTTTAAGTTGATTTAAGGTCATTTGTGGTCAGGAGTAGGGAAAGAATTGTTTAACCACGTTCATGTCATGGATTTCTACAAAGAGTTTGTGTAATATTTTATAACTTGAAAGTTCTTTAAATATTTAAATTTACTTTTAGCCAATACAACTGTTCACTCAAGTTCAGCAAGTAATATATATGTAAAATCATCTTGGTGGCCTTTTTTCATTTGCTTAATAAGTGTCCATATATTACTAGTCCTATGTTCTTTCATTTAAAAAAAGTATTGTCCTTATATAAAGTTAATTTTTGTTAAGCCTTGTTATTAATTTTCTTAATTGAAGCATGGTCCCAGACCATAGACAAAATACTGAAGTTTTCTGTTTCTGTTTTAGTTTGTCAGAAGAGGTAGATTCTTTTCCCCAGTTTTTTTTTTATTGAGATATAACTAAAATACACAAATCTTAAGTGTGAAGCTTAGTGAATTTTAATATATATTCTTGAGAACAAAATTGAACTTTTGCATCTCCTGACAAATTTTCACTGGACTTTATATATATTTCATTATGACTTTTATTTTATGGGACTTCAGAATTGCAAGTCATGTTAGAAGTTTACTCCATCTTCTGCATTTTATACATAAAGAAACTAAAGCGCAGAAAAGTTTAGAAGGCTAATTTCTTCTTCACACTTATGCAGTATTTTAAAAGATTGAAATTGGTTATAGGACAGTTCTATAGATTTTTTTTATTAGTAACTTGTATGTTATTTAAGGACAAATTTTATTACAAGTGTAACCAGTAGATGTAAGTCCCTCTTTGGGAGTATGTGGTTCTCTAATGGAACATGCTTTCTTTCAATTCCTCTGTGAAAACCAGGCATTTCATTTCGTTAGTTACATTTAGCCTTTCTTGTAACACTATGAAAATACTATCATATGCAGTTGGAGTTCCTCCCCGCTCCCTGGGAAAAAAGTTCAGAATATGAATGTTGGGGGCTCTTGGGTGGCTCAGTCAATTAAGAGTCCTGCTTCAGCTCAGGTCATGATCTTGCAGTTCGTGGGTTTGAGCCCTGCGTTGGGCTCTGTGCGGACAGTTCAGAACTTGGGGCTTGCTTTGGATTCTGTGTGTGTCTCTCTCTCCCAGTGGGAACAGGGAGAGGGAGTGAGAGAGTCAGAGAGAGGAAGCACGCTCCTCACGGTCAGTGTGGATTTGATGTGGAGCTCTTTGCAGGGCTCAAACTCCTTGTGACCTGAGCCAAAATCGAGAGTTGGATGCTTAGCCTTCTGAGCCACCCAGGTGCCCCTGATGTAAGATAATTTGGAAAACCTCTTAGCATCATGTTTTAAGATTCAAAAACTGATTGGTTCTTTCAGTTCCCACTCCACCCATGGTTCATAACCTCTCAGGCTCCGTCATTTTCCCCATTAGGAAGGTGGGGTGAAGGGATCTATGCTGCAGGATTGTGGTGAAGATTCAGTGATACAGAGTGTAATTTGTGATAGGACCTATTACCATTTTTATGAATTTCCTTTTATTTGAATTTTAAAGTTGCAATTTTGGGCACATCAGAGTTATTTTATACCGCTTTTTTCAGAACAAGCCATGTGGTGATACGGAAAGAACCACTTCATTAGAACTGGCCGTGCCTGGCGCTGCCACTTACTGGCTTAGGTTGTATTGACAAGTCCTCTTAACCTCACTGATCTTCGCATTTCTTATCCACAAAATGGTGAAAGCAGCAAAGTTCCTGGGAATTTTTGTAAGAACTAGAAATATTAATCATCTAGCGAATTGCCTGTTGGGCACATGGTAGGAACTCAGATGATGGTTAACTGTCATGCCCAATGTTAAACACTAACAGGATAAAAACTTTGTAATCTGAAACCTTTGAGAAATTTCCATAACCCAACAAATATCCATCTTAAGCATCATAGGAGGCCAGAATTAGCTAGCCAGTATTTCCAGCTAATGTAAAAGTTTGTGCCATAAGGAACAAATAGTGGTTTGGGCTTTAAATTGAAGCTCCAAAAATACTCACCCCTTGGTGTTAAAAAAGTTTTTCTCCAAAATCTCTATTCCCTGTTCAAAAACAGTTTGATAACGTGTGTAATTTGATAAAACAGACATGTTCTTGATTTTCAGAGAAAGAAGGGTTTAATTTTTTGAGGAAACTTAGATCTGAGTCCATTTCTAGGGTTTTGTAAATAGTATATTTTAGAATACAAGTTGGTGATGGTTGGGATGGGGTGGAGGGAGGATGTTCTTATACAGAAGAAAGGTCAAATGTAAAATGTATGATTCCTTTTATTATTTGTAATGTAGATTTATGTGGGAAAAACAGGATACGCCTAGGAACGATTTTTTTTCTGTGTGATAATAGTTATTTTTTAGAACATACATGATCAAAAATTTGATGATTAGTATAGTGAGATATAGCTGCACGTAAGAAAATATTTTACCTTAAGAATATTACAATTAAGGGACTCCTGGGTGGCTCAGTCGGTTAAGCGTCAGGCTTCGACTCAGGTCATGATCTCACGGTTCGTGGGTTCAAGCCCCGCATCAGGCTCTGTGCTGACACACAGCTCAGAGCCTGGAGCCTGCTTTGGATTCTGTGTCTCCCTCTCTCTCTGACCCTCCCCTGCTCGCGCTGTCTCTCTCTGTCTCTCAAAAAAAAAAAAAAGAATATTACAATTAAGAGGATTATTTGTAACCAAAGGACAAATTTATATCAGTCTAGTGTTGTCTTATCAAGATTTATTCTTGGTCCTATGCACTCTTGCTTTTTTAATCTGTTCCTTAAAAAGGGTATGGCATTTTAACACTTTCCATTTTTTAGTTTTGCCTAGATAAGCTGAGGGACTCATGGTAAAGGTCCTCAGAAAGATTGTATCATCTGAAAAACTGTTACCGTAATGAAAACAGTTGTGAGTATGTGAGGAAAAGTAATTGTAGCATTAGCTATTAGTACTGTACTTTGTAACTCCAAAACGGCAGTATTGATGCCTGCATGTTAAAGGAAAACTTTTCCTTTGTCTTAAAGTTAGTGAACCTTGTTAGATATTAGGAACATTAACACAGTCTTCTGGTTAATTTGGAGTTTGAACTCTGGAAGCATACCAACAATTATTCTGAAAGGTTTACAAACAGTAGATTACTTTTAATCCCCAGAATTGAAGATGAGTCTGTGTTCTGTGAGAGGTTAGGTTGCAAACCTCAGTAAGATGGTGACAGGGTACAGTACTTTTGGATTATTGAGAATGGGCAAAAGTATGTCCTTGTGGCCTCTGATACTGCCTGATTATGGTCATTCATGGGCATTTATGTACTTTGGCAGGTAACAGCTACTGTAAAATTTTGAATTTTTGTTATACAGTTTTAGTTGTCAATCTGTTTTTCAAAGCAATATGTTAGAAAAAGCAAGATGTTGCATTCAGAAAATTGGGCCTAAATCAGATAATAGAGTCAACGATCTTTGTATGTTGAGGTGCCTGGGTGGCTGAGTTGGTTAAGTGTCAGATTTTGGCTCAGGTCATGATATTGTGGGTTGGTGGATTTGAGCCCTGCATCGGGCTTTCTGCTGACAGCTCAGAGCCTGTAGCCTGCTTCAGATTCTGTGTTTCCTCTCTTTGCTCTTTTCCCACTCATGTTGGCTCTCTTTTAAAATATGAATAAATACTTAAAAAACGTTTAAAAAGGTCTTTATATCTAAATTTTATTGTTAATCCAGAAGAAGAAATGTCTAATCTCAAATAATGTTATATTGAATGTAAATCTTAATGTAATAGAAAATGAGTCATTCTTAGACCTTACATTTTAGTGAGCTTAGATCAACTATCAAAAACATGTAACAACTGTCCTGTCATTCATATGACATCTGCTTTTTCTTGCGGTTCATTTCTAAGATAAAACCTTCGTGGATTTGTATGTATAGTTAGAAGGGCTTATAAACTTTTCTTTCGGCAGAAGCCCAAGTATTCTGTGGTTAGTTTCTCATTTCCTAAACATGTCATCTATTTTGAAAATTTTAATTCTGTAAACACTTGGAATACGACTTAGTACTACTACTAAGCATCAGTAAAGGTTTGAGTCAAAACCTCGGGAGTACAATGTACAAATAACCTATGTAATGGATTTGGAGAAATTTTAATAGTTCCTCCTAAAAAACCTTTTGAAATTGGGTTACCATCAATTCTTACCTAGAAAATGAAAATTCATGTTTTTTTAATAAAGCAGAGCCCCTTAAAACTAATCTTGAATTATGACTTATCCAATTAAATTATTTTCAGGTTGGCCTTCAGCTATAACACGTGGGAAAAAATAAGACTGTCAATTTTTCCAAGTACTTATCCTGAAAACTTTTTTTTTGCTTTATTAAATTTAATGCTTTGTTGCTAACTTCACTGATGTGAAACATTTATTAGGCAGTTCGTTTTCTCAATTGTAGACATGAAGATACTTACATAGAAGCTGTGGTTGAGTTCCATCTTTCTAAGAGGGCTGTTGTGTGTGTGAATGATTTAATTGAGACTACATGTATAGATGTTTAGAAGGAAATAGCCCTAATAGTTAAGGATATGATTTAACCAGACTTTTTGCAAGGATAGTATCTATATATTTGGTGGTAATCAATACCTCGAGGAGATGATTGGTCTGGATGGTATAGGTAGGTCTTTGTGATTTATTGAGGTCAAATTAGTTTTCAGCATTATTGCTATACATATATATGTATATATACTTCATCTGTCCTTGAAAATATTTGGTTTTCATCCTGGCTTTTATCTTTTTTTTTCTGCCATGTTTGTAACATGTTTACTATTACATACTTTGCTAGAGTAATTTTTTCCCCAATTAATATTACCTAGTCCATTTAATATAATGAGCATATTACATTTTTTATCCAGAATGTTAGTATTTTTTTTAAGTTTATTTATTTTGAAAAAGAGAACAAGCAGGGGGAGGGTCAAAGAGAGAGGGGGAGAGAGAGAAACCCAAGCAGGCTCCATTCTCAGCAGAGAGCCCGACGCGGGGCTTGTTCTCACAACTGTTTGATCATGACCTGACCCAATAGCAAGAGTTGGACACTTACCCGACTGAGCCACACAGGTACCCCCAATATTTTTTTACTGCTATTACTTTCTAAATATTGCCAAAACCAATTATTTATTTGTTAGAATAATCTGATTCAAATTTTAGACTCCAGTGTAAATGTAAAAACTCAAATTCTGTGAAATTATTAAATATTTAATATTTTAGGTATGTTGAATTTATATTAGTTTTTTAATGCAGTAATTCTTAGCCCTGTATGTTACTGAGTTTCCGTAACATTTTCTTCATGAAGTCAAACTGTTCCTCAGTTCTTACAGTATTTCTTTTTTTTCCCCAGTGTTTATTTTTGAGAAAGAGAGACCATGATGGGGGAGAGGCAGAGAGAGAGGGCAAGAGAGAACCTCAAGCAGGCTCTGTGATGTTAGTGTAGAACAGACATGGGACTCAATCCCACAAACCGCGAGATCACTGACTGAGCCACCCAGGTGCTCCTATAGTATTTCTTACATGGTTACCATTTGGTGTATTATTTAAATCAAATTGTAGGATGTTGTTCTTTGTCATTATATTAAAATAAATATATGGGATTCTCTCCTTTTTATTAGGTCTTATTCCATCTATTTTTTATGATGCTAATATTTTTAACATAAGGAATTGTATGGTTAGATAAATGAACTATATTTGTACATAATTGTAAAATGAAGTTATGAAACTAAAAGAATATATATTTTAACGTGGAATTGTTTTGATTTTGATGTTTTCCTATAGACCTTAATTTATTCTAAGATGCTAGGTTTTTATACACTAGCAGATTTTTAAAGTTTTATTTTTAGATACTAAGCACATTTTAATTTTGAATACTTATTTTGAATGCACATGGTTAAAAAGTTCAAGCTTTATAGAAAGATACACAGTTGCTCCCTTCCGCTTTTCAGAGGCAGCCATGGTTAATCAGTTTGTGATACATCTTTCAGAGATCTTTAATTTTTTTAAATCTTTTTAAAAATTTATTTTATTTTATTATTTTTAGAGAGAGAGGATGGGGGAAGGACAGGGTCGGAGGAAAGAATCTTAAGCAGGCTTCATGGTCAGCGTGTAACCTGATGTGACGCTCTATTCCATGACCTCATATGATCATGACTTGAGCTGAAATCAAAAGTTGGATGCTCAACCGACTGAGCCACCCAGGCACCGCTTTCAGAGATCTTTTTTATATATTCAAAGATACTATTTTTTTATTAGAAGCACTAATTTCCCAAGATGAATATCTTAGAGGTTTTCTTTTTCATCAGAAGACTCATTTATGCCATACCACTCGAGGTTGTAACTGTAAAAGTATTTATAAATTCTAAAACAAACATAAAGCTTGTAATTCTGACCTTGGAATATTGATTTAAATATAAGCCTGTTAGGCCTTTATTGACTTAAATAATTATTATATTTTGTTTGGAATGTTTAATTAACCAGTTGTATATACATTTCCTGTAACATAACAAAATATTGATGACAATTATTGAATAGAAGGTATAATTAGCACATCAGAACTACGATTTCACAGTTCTTATTTGATATCGTTTGAGGCAGAAATAAAAAAACAGCTGACTTAAAGGGAAATACTAAGTTCATAGATATTAGTACAAGTAATAAGCAGATGTTGAAAAAATTCTGGTTGTGGTTTGCAGTTGCCTAAAGTTGAGCAATAATGAACGAAAGAATGTTACATGTACTAGTTGACTTGTGTTTATGAAGTGTGTATTAAAAGCTACTTTTCTCATTTCTATGTAGCTATAATTGTGTTTATCAGTATATGACAAGTCTTTGAAAGTGAATTGCATCCTAAGATATTTTTCTTTTAGAAATAAGCTTAAAGGAGATGAATATTAGGAAGTAGATCACGTTATCTGTATTTAATAGAACAAAATATTTATGTTCCTATAGTTTATATTTTCTCTATAGGATCTGAATTTTGACAAATTATACAGGGAGTGTCAACATTTCTAAATGAAAATGAAGTAGTTTGTCATATTTTAGAGGAACATATATTGTTACCTTTTTATTAGATACGGTAATGGAGGAAAATAGTATAAATAATGTTGGCTTTATGTTCTTATTTATGTAGGTTTTACAAAGACGTAAATAGGAGACCTAAATATCTAGTTTAGCAACTTAACAAAATTTTAAATAGCCATCCTACTCTGTACCTGTCCAGTGGTGTACGCAGGAGAACCTTTATAACGCAGTACTTCTTTCTCAGGGCGACTCTTTCCTCTTTTTATCATTTTTGCTGTTGTTGCTATTATTTAACTTGAAAAGGAAGTTTTAGGTTGACAAAAGCACAGGCAACTTCTGGAACTTTCCAATTTTCTTGCTAGGTGATTGCTTTTAGCTTCTATGTATATTATATATCTTAATATTTCTTTGGTTGATTCCTTTTGACAGTACCTTTCCGGGCATATGGTGAACTAACTAGAGAGTAGTGGGTGTAAGTTGCTGAAGGTGCCATCACAGGCGAGCTGGTGGGCTGACATTTGGTGCACATTTTCTCTTCAGTAGACCCTTTAACCCATGAGAAAAGTAGCTTTGCCAGGCACTTGGCTATCCGTATGAGGTTGTTCCAAGGACTGATACCATGGACCATGGTGGCACGGAAAGAAAAGGAGTCCTTCGTTACCGTAGCAGAGATAGCCAATGAAAGTTTTACTGAATACTCAGGGGTGCCTTGCTTTTGCTTTGGAAGATAATAGACTTATTTAAGTGCACGGTAAAATTCCTGTACCCCTTCCCCTGACTACATTTTCGATTTATTGGGTAAAATTAAAAATTCTGATTCTGAGAACCAGGTTAGTTTGTATAAGGGAAATTTAGCCTTTGATATTTTCAAAATTATTTTATTTGGAAAATGTTTTAAAATTTTCAAAAATGTTTTGCAAAAATGAAATAGGTTCTAGTGGGTAAGATTTCTTTAATTCTTTAAATTTTCATATTGAGATTTTATTCCTTAATTTCATTGTTTTGGTTAACACCATGGTAATACTAAATTATTGGGAGAACTTGACATTTGTGTTTTATGTTATCCTTAGCAAAACTTTTACCTGAGATTTTTGATCAATAGTAAAGCCAATTTTCTTCTTTTTAATACATTTACTAAATGACACGATTTCCATTAGTAAATAGGTAGAATATTATACCTTGCACTATATTCTTTAGAGACAGTTTTAGATTTCTTTATACTAAGAATTACAGCCCTGAGAGAACCATTTTAAGATTTTAATTCTGCTAATGGCAAAAGTAAACTTTTAGTCCCTCTACTGGTTGCCTTTGATGTAGCAGAGCCTAATATTAACTTTTTTTTTTGGAGATCTCATAACTAAGATAAAAGTTGTTTATAAAACTTTATGACCCAGGTAAATTTCGAGGTATTTTGTTATATGGACTGTCACCAAATTGAGTGACTTCATAAACATACAAGGAATGAAAATATAAAGTAGTTATTCTTAAATATAAAGATTTGGGAATTACTGAACTACATTGGCTTGGCACCCAGCTAATGACATTATGAATCACAACTTTTGATCTTTGAAAAGTTAAATTATTTTTTGTAACTCATGAAAATTATCTTGTGATACTAGTAGACAACCAGAAATGTGTTTTAAATTGCTGAGTAAAAGTGTTGTTTAAGAAAGGTGCCAGTTATTTATGGCTCTGCCGAGCATACACGCACTTGCACAGGCTTGCACGGGGTAGTGGGGTGGGGAGCCGTGTAAACTGTGTAAGAAAACTTTCTTGGAGCAACATCATCTGATCATTTGTTGCAGGTGATTTAGAAATTTATGCTTAAATAAATTTCTTCTAACATATTTCTATATAGAGGTAGGGAAAATTTATTCCTAAAGAAATAAAAAACATTCCTCTTGTATGTATGTGCATTAAGTCATTATTATTCTAATCTTTATCATGTTAATACTATTGCTTTTTTAGTGTGATTCTTGACTAAACTCATGTCTAAGAGAAAGAGATCTTAGGCATGGTAGGGTTAAATAATTAAATAGGTGAAATAAGGATGGTCATGTTTTTCTTTACTTTTTTTTCCGCCCTTGATCTTTACTTTGTTTTCTAAAATTTAAAGCCATCAAAAAATTTAATGTTATTTTACCTTGCATTTGTACATATGCGCTCTGAAAGTTGGCTGATGTGGGTTTTCAAAAGTAAACATGATATATATTATATATTACATTTTATTGCAGTGTGTTTTTGTTGGGGAGAGGCATATTGATTTATATATAGAAAATTTAGGGGCGTCTGGGCAGCTCTATCAATTAATTGAGTGTCTGACTCTTGATATTTGGCTCAAGTGATGATCCCAGGGTCGTGGGATTGGGCTCTGTGCTGAGTATGGAGCCTGCCTGAGATTCTCTCTTTCTTTCTCTCTGTTCCTCTCCCCTTCTCGTGGTCTCTCAAAAAAAAAAAAAAGAAGAAAGAAAAGAAAAAGAACAAGAAATAGCTCTACTATAGTGAATTTTGCTACAGATAGAATATATTAGATACAACCAAACTGATTATAACACTATTCATTGTTGCATGAACATGGCACATTCCAGGTCAGTGTAGAATTGTATGCAAGAGGATTTAATTGCTACCAACAGGACTTTGAGATGCTGTAGAAAGACCATGATATTTAGAATGGTAATAAGATTCTGGCTTTAGTAGTTACCAGCTGGGTGACTTTGGATTATATTATTTAATCTCTTGAATATTTTACCTCACTTAGTTCTTAAGATTAAAGGAGATCATGTAATTGCTTTACTGCTATTATAGAGTACCTGATTATTAGTAATTTCAGGCATAGCCTCTTTGGAGAATATTATGTGTATGACTCCAGTAAAGTTTCAGCTCCCAAGTTGGTTGTCAAGGAAAAAGTAACTTGTATTTTGATGTTTTAATTTAGCTTGCATTTTAACTCAAAGACTGCTAAATTTTAATGCATTTTAACTTGATTTTTAGATATTATGGTCCTTAAAGTCTGTATTAGTTTTTGGATGGATATCATCATTCATAAAGTTCTTAATACATTATAGATCATTGTTCTTTAATTGCAAATGTGACCAACTCTCTGGTCTCTGAAGGATAATTCTCAGTGAGCTTATACAGGAATAAAAATTGATAGATGTCATACTTCGTTCAGAAAATATAGAGGGAAATTTCAGTCAGGTGAAGAGGTGATACAGAAACACTTGCAGTTTTTTGGTCCATGTTGCGGTGGCCTTAAGAGATTTACTGATTTATTTCTGAAAGGCAGCAAGTCACCCAGAGTAGTTGTGGCTTAAGGGTAGAAGCAAGATAAAATAATTCTGAAGCTAGTAGGACATCTTGGTCTTCTTTATCTCCCTTTGCCAAATTTTGATCTATCATGGTATTTGTAGAGACAGGAGAAGAGAGCTCTATGTAGGTAGGTACATTTATTATCGGTGAGATTGGAGTTTCATGCACTGATACAATGCTTGATGTATGGCAGCCACTCTGTAAATATTTGAGTGACAAATATGAATAAATGGAGAGTGGATGGCTAGACTGATTAGGACAGAGGTAGTGTACCCTGGTATCCTAGCAAATTCATGAGTTGTTGTGTGTTAAGCTAGGGAAGCACTCATTTATATTGAGATATAGGTAAAATATCTATATATTTTTTCAAAACTTGTTCAAGTTTGAGTAATGCTAAATGGTTCTGTGAACTCGGGCAGGTTTGTATTAAACCACAGTCTGTGAATCAGTGAGTGTTTAAGTGCCCAGTGCTTATTAAATATTTTGTGTTCAGAGCTGAGAAAGAAATAATTACGTGTTCCTTGCCTTCAGTGTATTCAAAACCATGAAACAATAATGATGGTGTATTTTTAAAAAACTATAGTAAAATCACATTTACCATGTTAACCGTTTTTAACTGTAGAGTTTGATAGTCTTAAGTATATTCACATTGTTGTGTGAGGTGTTCTATATTTAAATTAAAAATAATTTGAGGAGAGAGGTTAGATGCTGTAGGGATAGTATTCAAAATGTACTCCATGGGGACACCCGGGTGGCTCAGTTGGTTAAGCATTTGACTCTTGATCTCAACTTAGACCTTGATCTCAGGCTGTGAGTTCGAGCCCTGTGTTGGGCCCCACACTGGGCATGGAGCATACTTTAAAAAAAAATGTATTTCATGAAACCACTCCAAATCCACTTTTATTCTGTGTATCTATATTGTTATTAAGTTTGAAAACTGCCACTATTAGAATTTGGAGAGAGAACAATAATTATTTAAGGGCAGGCTAATCAGGGAAGGCTTCATGGAAGAAGAGGACTTAAATTGGGCCTTCAATAAAAATTAAGAATTGGGTGGGCTGTGGGCAGGGAATAGGAAAGATATTCTATTGGAGGGAAATCGATGAAGCTCAGAAGTGAGAATGAACATTGCCTGTTTATAGATCTATGAGAAGACTTGCATTATTAGAATTTATTATTTATGTTGGGGGTGAATGGTATGACAGGTAGTATAGTGTAATGTTTCCCCAAATATATTCCATTTGAATGTTGTAGAGAAGGCAGGGAAGGGAAATTCATGTTTGTTTTTTTAATCCCCTGCAAGTCTTCTGTAAACATTTGGATGCTTCTATGCACTTGAAATCTTCTAGAAGTTATAGCCAACACATTTTAATTTGACTAGAGGATGCTTTTTCCATCTGGAATCATTATTTCCTGGATCTAGTTTGAAAAATATATATATTACCTACAAGTTGTGTGACTTGATCAAGAAAGTTAAACTACCAAATCTTCCCTTCCCACTTTATGAAGATTAGTTAAAATCACAATGTACGTGAAAAATGTTTGTAAATAATTTAACAAATAGCATATGTGCTGTAATGTGCTAGTGATTGAGAGCCATATAAAGGGAAGTTTATTGAACCATAGACTATTACATGCATATAACCCTTCTACATCCTTGCTATTCCAAGTATGGTCTGCGGACATTAGCATCTCCTCAGGTGTAGTCTTGTTAGAAATGTGGAACCTAGGGGCACCTGGGAGTCTCAGTCGGTTAAGTGTCAGACTTCAGCTCAGGACGTAATCTCTTAGTTTGAGTCTTAGAGCCCCACCTTGGACTCTGTGCTGACAGCTCAGAGCCTGGACCCTGTTTCAGATTCTGTGTCTCTCTCTGCTCTTCCTCTGCTCACGCTCTGTCTCTCAAAAATAAATAAACATTTAAGAAAAATAAATAAATATGGGGTGCCTAGGTGGCTCAGTCAGTTGAGCATCCGAGTTTGGCTCAGGTCATGATCTCATGGTTTGTTCGAGCCTCGTGTCAGCCTCTGCTGATAACCTGCTCAGAGCCTGGAGCCTGTTTTCTGCTTCTGTCCCTCCCCTGCTTGCTCTATCTCAAAAACAACAACAACACTCATTTTAAATAAATAAATAAATAAATAAATAAATAAATAAATAAATAAATAAGGAACCTTAGTCTTCATCCTAGACCTACTGAATTAGAACCTGCATCTTATCAAGATCCAAGTGATTCATATACACATTAAAATTTGTCATATGCTCTTCTACATCATACCCAGCAAAACTTCATTCCATCCTTTCTTGAATGTGTTAGTAGCAGAGAACTTGGTAATTTTCAAAGACAAGGTTTACTGTCTTGAACTTCTATCTTTTGGTCATAAGTTTGTCTTAATATATTAAATGAGAGCCATTTATATGTAAAAGATAACTTTATGTTTATCTGATTCCCTCATAGACTGTGTCCCTTAGAATTAATCATCATACTCAGAGTAACTTGGCCAGAGATTTGAATGGGAGTTACTGAAGTTCTTTGACCTTAATTATAGAGCATTTGAGAGTTTTGTGCTACTGTCTTCCATTGCCTCTGCTACTGTTGTTTTTGTACCTTCTCTTAGCGAGCAATTTAAGTAACCATCCTTCTTAATTTTTCATATTGGACTGTCATTAAATTTCACTCACCTTTGAGTAGCCCTCGTGTTCCCATGGAACCAGATTTTAGAGCTCTTCCATCCATATATCCAGTCACTTGGTTAGATGCTTTGATTACAGGCATAAATTACATTACCTTGTAATCTTCACGTACTGTGTTGCCTTTTTCTTTAAGAAGTTTCTCAGAAACATATTGTCTACTTTAATTTTAAATATCTAGATAAGATTATTAGAATTGAGCACTAAGTTCCTTTTAAAAAGTTAAGTACTTTGAATTAGTTACTTAAGTATAAATGCTCACTGTAAAAAATTAAAATAGAAAAATGTAGAAGGAAGTGAAAAGTCTACCTTTTCTTCTGCTTAATCCCATTCCTTTAAGGTTAACTTCTGTTTAGTGCATGTTTCTTTCTGAACCTTTTTTTAATGTACCAAAGTATAAACTATATATAAAACTTAATAACAAGAAGGTACATTTATACAGTGTTCTAAGAAGTGGCTTTTTACTCAGAAAAGTTAAGCTGATGTCTAGACCTTAATACGATTAATGTGTTTTTTGACCTTAGGGAAGAAACCCTTTTTTTTTGGAGCCAGCAATAATTATTACAATTACTGATGGGAGCAAGCTGACTACTACCAGTGGAGTCCAGGATGAGGTAAGTTATATTCCTGTCAGCATAGATTATGCAATTGTAGTTGAAAAATTATTATTTGTATATGTACTGTAGGGTATTGAACACCTTAAATAGGTTTGATTATTTGATGCAGTCTAGAATCACCTGTCTCCTAGGACTTACCTACCTTCTCTGTTCATAGCAGTCATCTCCAGATTTTCTTGAATTGAAATTTCTCTGAAAAACTTTGAGCCTACCCCCAATTCCTGACTATGTATTTTTGAGTTTATGTGAGGGTGACAGTGTTAGTTCATATAGTAAATTCAGTGAAAATGAAATCTTATTTTCAGGTAGAAAAAAATAGGCATGCTAATAATTTCTTCCATATCTCAGTGGATTGTCATGTGCACTCTACTATGGAAATTTGTAGCCAAGAGAAGGTCAAGAATAGGAAAACTGAAGGTTTTTAGATAACTTTTATTCAAGTCATGATAGTATAAGTAATTTATAGCTAGCCTCACCTATTCTCTGCTAGCACGGATTATGCAGAATTGGTTGTGTGTGGTCTGATAGTGTGAATACAATAGACTTATTTTAACTTTAAGCTGTTTTTACTGTAGTATTTGAACTGCTCTTGAACTGTATACAGTTGACCCTTGAACTATGTGGGGGCTAGGGGCATCGACCCACTTGTAGTTGAAAATTTGTTTATAGCTTTTGACTGCCCCAAAACATAACTATTTGTAGTCTGCTATTGATGGGAAGCTTTACCCACAGCATAAACAGTTGATTAATACGTATTTTGTATGTTGTGTGCATTATATACGGTATTTTTATAAAAAAGTAAGCTTGAGAAAAGAAACATTATTAGGAAAATCATAAGGCAAAAGACATTTATAGTACTGTACTGTATTTACCAAGAAAAATTTGTATACAGGCGGACTTTTGCAGTTCAAACTTGTGTTCAAGGATCAACTCTATTGTTTTTCAGAATATGTTGATATAGATGGGAGGTGTTTGAGACAGACCACTTTTTTTTACTGTTTGCTTTTGCTTTAGAATCTTTATTCTTGTAGTATTTACAAAGTGTGTTTTTAAGTTCAGCAATTTTTAGAAATACTTTCATTAGTGTGATTTTGTGGAATGTTACTTGAACATGGAATCAGGACGTGTGGGTTCTGGTCTTTATTCGGTTACTTTCTAGCAGTGAACATTGTACCAGTTACCTAACTTCTCCAAATCTCTTTCCTTGTCCACGAAATAAGTTGGTAATTCTTGCCTTACATCATAGGTTTGTTGGAAGATTGAAATAAAATATAGGTCAGTGCTTGCTAGGCTGTAAAGACATGAGCATAGTATTGTTCTATCCTGAAACAATGGAACCAGTAGAGTTGTCATTGCCTGATCTTGCTTTGTGTGGAAGAGAATTAGAATTGTTTTGTTTGAGCCATTGATATTAAAGGGAATTTAGAATGTAGTTCATGGAGATAGAATTGAAGAATTTAGGTAGATTAAAATTCATATTAAATGATTTATAGTCTGTACACAATTAGTGGCATTGCAGTGCTATATAGCTGAACCTAATTGGTTTTTGGATACTCATGAACTAGGTAGACATACAGTTGATTATGTCCTACCACTGTCAGGAACATGTAGATATTAATTATATATATGAACAAGGAGTAGAAACATCACTTAACTTTAAATTTGAAACTTTGAAGTTGACTTTTCCCTCTTTACGTTTTTTTTTGAAAAATTTGAGAGAAAGATTGAGGTATTGATAATCAAATCAGAAGTGTTATTAATAGAATTTATAGTAATTAATTTCTTCAAATTTATTTTGTATAAATTAAGTCTTCTGATGGTTTGTTTTGTTTTTTTCCTTAATGATTGTGATTTATAGTTGTGATGACTGAAAGTATTTCTATTTTTTGTTGTAAAATATTCCTACATGTAAGATCATTCAGGGAGCTCTGTCTTGCTGCCTTTGTAGAATGCCCTTTGGGGTACAGGGTATTTTGTTCCCATATAACTTGATTTGTTTTGCTTAAAATATTTGTTTTTTCGGACCTCCTTTAATTTTTAAACATACTTTGAAGTAAAAATGGATATTAGAATTGCTCACCTTTCTTCCCAGTTTTTTGGGAGGGCTATTGGAGAAGTGGGACTGTGTATTTACAGTAATCTAGAACTGCCTGGCAGTTCAGAGTGGGAGCATTTTCTTGTGGGCAAGCATCTCACCTTTTCGTTGTCCTGGAGCTTCTGTGATAGTTAGTCTAACACTGAGAACAGAGCTTATATTTAAAAATATTGATTATAGATATTATGGTACAAGTCTGGTAGTCATAAAGATGAAAATTGATTACTATTATTTATCTTAGGCAGAAGATTCATGTGTGTTTTAGGGCACAGGTTTATTTTGGTGATGTAGTTGGAATATAGGTCTGTGAGTTGTTTTGGTTTTCAAGGTTAGGAGTGTTTTTGATCCTTTGCATATTTGGTTCTTAATGTCTCAGCAAGACTCATCTTGTGGGGCAGAGACACAGAGCCTCAGACGTGCATGTAGTTGTAGCTTAATTTTTGCTAAAATGTTGGTTAATGTTGGTGTGTTCTAGCCCAAGTAATTAAATCATGTGAATCATTTTAAGGAGTCTTTCAATTAATAAAAAGTATAAAGATGCTTTTTCTTTGCTTGTGTGCGTGCGTGCTACATATGATCAATGTTTTCATAATTTCTCTTAGACAATAACAAACAGAATTTTGCTTTTTGTCTCTTTCTCTTCAGATTTGTGAACCTTTGCTTTTGGCAAAACTTGATTCTTTTTTAGATTTATTGAATGAGTGAATATATCAGTGGTTTCTACATATGTTTGGTGTATGTAATTTTTGGTTGCCTGTGGCTGCTATTGATATGCCCTGTTATTATTTATGGAGTTGTGCATCCCACATGACTGATATCCTTTGCTCAAAAGAGTTACACTATCTCATATAGGGTATTATATTAGATCTGTTGATGCTATTTTTCAGGAATACATGTTTCTGCTGTTTTAAAATCATCCTTATGGCATCTAAGACAACTTAGGTAGTCTTACTTTTTATTTTACAAATGAGGATATTGAGATCCAGGGTGACAAAGTAATTTGCTCAAGGTTATAACTATTTTTAATTGCCAAAATCTGGATTAGAATTGATGTAAATTCCAAAGACATACCAGCCCCTCCAGACCAGTGCTTTTTTTCCTGTTATATCTCCTGCCTCTATATTTGATTGTTTTTTTGTCTTTTCTTAAAATTTATCTTCTATTTACCTGATTTCTTGTTTGTCTGCTTTACCTTTCTTATACGATTGTGACGTAGGCGTTATGTTCCTGTTTACTCAGTGCTCGTTGAATGACTGTTATGACCAGGGCATTCATTTCTAGGCAGTGAGGATACCAAAGATGAATAGGGTAAATTTCTGGTTCTTAAGTTTATAGTCTCATGGTGGGGGAGATTACTTATTAAATAATTTTATAAAATAAGAGCTATATACTAAGTGTATGGGAGTCCTAAAGAGGGAGGGGAGGGTTAATATGATATGTTTTGTGCATGTGTTAAATCTTGTTTAATGTGAATTTTTTCGCAATTTTTAGTTTGATTAAATTCAAGGATCTTGTGGATGATTTAGTATTAGGATGTGCCTCTTAGCTTACATCAGAAATTATTATAAAGAAGCCTGGTATAAAGTTGTTTTGAGCCTAGAAACTAGTTAATGGAAAAACTTGGTGCCATATTGTCTCTTGACCTAAGTTTGTTCAGAACAGAATGACCCAATTTCTTACAACTTTTTTGTCAAAATCGTATAGGGATACCTTTTCCTCTGTGACAGCCATCACTTAGCAGTGTCTTAGGAGTTAGGAGACTAACAGCATTGTATTGCAGGCAAAAATCTTGAGCCGTATATGATCATTTTACTTTGTATCAGGACTTTAATTACCTTTCGGCTTCATTTAATGAAAATCCAGGCTATTGGATGACTCTCTAGAACTTGGTGACTGCTGTGTTGGAAGAGTATGTGTGTATTTTTTACCCCCCTTTTTTTCTTTTTAAGTGTAGCTATTTGATAAAGTTCGTTCACAATATTTTCACTTTTGAGGAGTGAGTTAGATAGAACTTTGAATTCTGATACACAAGAAAACTATATTACTTACCCTCATAGTAGCATTCTTTGATGTTGATAAGGGTATGTACTAATGGCCAATTACAGTACCTTTCATCATGTTATAATACTGATGTATCAGGTGTTTTGGTAGAATCACAAAATCATAATTAGAATTGTTGAAAAACTTTTGTTCTGTTTTTAATTTCCTGCCAAGATCCTCTCTAACACTGTTTTGCAATGGAAAACTATTCTTACTATGATTCCAGGAACACATGGCTAACTATATTGCTCAATAAAGTAGCCAGAAGAAATCTTGCCAGTACCTTCTTGGCGATGAATGACATTCCAGGATAGTGTAGTAGTTATTTTTCTCTTCCTTGAAAGTGCTAATACTAGTATTATCTTTCAAATATTGAGATTCTATATGCTGAAGAATGTTTCTGCATCTCTTTATCAATGTTATGATTACCCTGGAAGCTAACATTTTAGAGAAGATATTTGCAGTAAAAGATAAAATGTTGTCTTTTGACATTAAAAGCTTTGCTTTCTTGGGGCACCTGGGTGGCTTCAGTTGGTTAACCAACCATCCAACCTCAGCTCAGGTTGTGATCTCACGGTTCGTGAGTTTGAGCCCCATGTCAAGCTCTGAGCCTGCTTCAGATTCTGTGCCTCCCTCTCTCTCTGCCTCTCCCCACTCATATTCCATCTCTCTCTCTCTCTCAAAAATAAATAAACATTAAAAAAAAAAAAGTTTTGCCTTCTTATGACTTAACCAGCTTTTTAAGACAAACTAGGACAACTACTTTTATAACTTCTTGGCAAATGTTCAGAAAGGGCCTGTGTTTGTAGAAAGAGAATGTCTGAGTAATCTCAGCTCTGTGTTGAAGTGGCTACAGATTAGGTAGGGCCTTATCTTGGAACTTGTCAGTTCTCAAAAGCTGATGCAGGGGTCCCATTTGTCTTTGAGATATAGATTAGTGTTAGCAATTTTTCTGGATCATTCTTTGTAATGTAAATGTTTTTGCCTTTTATAAGGATAATCTTTAGGATCTATAATTAGTTTATTTAACTCTGTGATCTGTAGTGACCAAGATAATCTAGAACTTTTTGAGTTCTGTTTCTTGTACATGAAGTAATTCTGAAATCTCACCTCTCCCACCATAAAGTTTTTATTTTAGTAAAGTCACTAAAAATATGTGTCAAAACTATTAAAAAAATAATTTTAGGGGCGCCTGGGCGGCTCAGTCGGTTAAGCATCCGACTTCAGCTCAGGTCATGGTCTTGTAGTCTGTGGGTTCGAGCTTCATGTTTGAGCTTCTATCAGCACAGAGCCTAGAGTCTGCGTCAGATTCTGTGTCCCCTATCTCTGCCCCTTCCCTGTTCATGATCTGTATCTGTCTGTTTCTCAATAATAAATGTTAAAAAAATAAAAAACATTTTTTTAACGTTTAGTTATTTCTGAGAGAGAGAGAGAGAGAGAGAGTGAGCGTGGGAGAGGAAGAGAGGGAGACACAGAATCCGAAGCAGGCTCCAGGCCCTGAGCTGTCAGCACAGAGCCTGACATGGGGCTCAAACTCAAAAGAACTATGAGATCATGACCTGAGCCAAAGTTGGACACTTAACTGACTGAGCCGCCCAGGCACCCCATGTCAAAACTATTTTAATTATGTCAGTCAAGACTTTTAAAATGGTTGTTTTAAATTGTTTCTTTTCCCAGTACACTTAGAATTTTGAAGCAACTTTTTCTTTGTTTTTTTTTCTTTTTTAAAAAACCTCTAGAAATCTTGAGGAATGTCATTGTAGCATGATAGAATGTATCAAACAGATCTGTGTGTAAATGAATATTTGAGTTTTCATTCATCCCTTATCAGTGATGCATCTTCATATTGTTTTCTAGAGGCTCAGTACTTTGTGTCTTAGTAGTTTGTGATTTAAATGTTCTACACAGATGTACAACATTATATGTTAGTCTCTGTCAATTCAACTTTCTAAGAACATTTAGTAAGAATTTGTTAGATACAGGTCATTTGCATTTTCTTTTTATACCTATATTTTTGGCCCTATTCTCTCAACCCCTGGATATATTATTTCTAGTGTGCTATAGAATGTATACATATGCAATTGAAAATTAAAAATCTGTAAATCATAATATATGTATATAATATATACAAATATTATGTGTATGTTTATATACATATATCAACAAAATATATGTATGTTGAAAATATGTAAATTATAATTCAAGTTTATAATTAAAAGAAGTTAATGAAATGTTTCAGTCTAATAACCTGTAGTGAATTTCAGCAACACATTTATAGTGCTCTTATTGAATATATCTTTTTCAAGGGCATGTGGAAAGAAAAACTCTTAAAGATGGATTGCCCCTAGCCAAATATTTCAGCAGAATAATTTTTTTAAAATGCTGGCTGATCGCTCTTTAATGAAGCTGTATGGCTACAATAACTAATCTATTATCTAGAATTCTACAGTAAGATATATCAAAATAGTTTATATTCAGAAGGGGAAGCATTTGAGCATGTATTTATTAGCCTTTCAGAACCAATAAGCAATCAGAGATGCTATACATGTAAGGGAAATTTTACTTAGAGATGTTTTTATTACTCTTCTGATTGTAGCTCTTCCATATATAGACTGCATGATACTTAGAACATTGGTTTTAAAATAACTGCATCAAAATCACCAAGGATATTTTATAAAATATTTATGGCTCAGCTCTAATTGTGGACAGGAATCAGACTCAGGTGATCTGGACAGGAACTTGGGAATCTGTATTTTTGAAACTATCCCAGTTGATTCCGATACATATCTTTGAAAACCAGAGTTTTAGAATACAATATAATTACAAATATATGTATTTTAAACTATAAGAAACACATTTGAAAGTGAAGAACTTTAGCAAAACACCTTCACCATTATTGACTTAAAATGCCAGCAAAATATTTTAAGAATTGTCAATCTTTGGAATTGTTAAACTTGGGAATGAGTTTCCCAGGAATATGGAATAGGTCTTCTGTGAATATTTTTTTTACTGTGCTTGATATGATTTTAGAATTGATTATTGGATAGCCTTGAAATACTTAACTTATGTGCTGACTGCAGTCAGTCTGTAATTACTGCTTTTATGGTATGCCGAATTGAAGAGGACTCTTACCCTGAATATGAGATATGATAGGGGAGGAGAGGATAAGAAAAAAGGAATAATTAATTCATAGTATCTCTCATGTGCTTGCTATCACTGGCTTAAGGAGTTTTTATCCAAAGAACTGCATAGTATTCTGTTATCCTTATTATGCTTTAATTCCTGGTTTGTATGTCCGTAGCTAGCATTATTTAAACACACACACACACACACACACACTTGAGTCAGATGAAGGCAATTTATAAAGAATTGGTGATAGTTACACTTATTTTTGCTTTCTAGAAAGGTCATGCCAAAATATCTTTCTGTAATTAAGTGTTCTGATTTTGAATCCTGAAAGTATATTTTAGATTAGTTCATCAATAGTTGTGTGTGTGTATGTGTGTGTGTGTGTGTGTGTGTGTGTGTGTGTGGCATAGTAACTTTGCTTCTGTACAAGAGTGGTGGCACATTTACATTTAGTACTTATGTGTTCTAAGTACTGGGGACACAAAGATGAAATTAAGCAAAGCTCTTGCCCCTAGAAGACGTATCTGAAGATAGGCAAGTAAATAAGCATTTGTAATACACTGAAATATATCTCATGGCAGAAATAGCTTTTGAGAGAGTAGCCAGTGGAACTAAGTTATGAGAGATGAGTAAGGAATTGAGTCATGACATTTCAAGAGGAAGGAATAGTGTATGAAAGTATGAAGGCATGAAAACAGTATATGGGGAGACTTGAAATTATATGAGTGGAGTATGGAAAGCATAGGCAAGAGGAGTGTGGTTCCTTGAAATGTAGGTGGAGGCCAGGAGAACCACCCTAAGGAGACTACACATGGTTCTGTTAACATTTGCAGAGGAAGTATTGAAGGTGTTGAGCAGCAGGAGAGTCACATAATCAGATTTGCATTTTAGTAAGCTCACTTTGCCTGCAAGGGTGGAAGAAGATAGGTTAAAGGATGGTAAACTGAGAAGAATTAGCAAACTACATGAAATAATCCAGGAAAAACATGGGGTGTGCTAAACCTAAGCCAATGCTGGATAGAAAAGCAGAAATGTGACAAATATGATAGTTGTGCTAACTAGGCAGGTCTTCAGAGATGGTAAAGTAGGATAATAAAGCAGCATTTGACAGGGCTTCCAAACCAGAATACAGGCTTGGGCTTTAGAGGGTTCTGTGAATTCCCTGAAAACATACTAAACATTGTCCATTTGTGCAATTATCCACATTTTTCTGGGGGATAGAGGTCTGTAGCTTTAACCGTACTCTCAAACAAGTAAAAAAGTAAAGACAGCCTAGTTGTATTTTGAAGTTTCCAACTTGAGATCTGTTGGTAGTGTTAACTGAAATGGGAATATTGGATACATAGTCGAAAGGAATATAAAATAATTGATAAAGTATCTTTAGGGTACTAGTGTTTTAAAGGAGTTGTGAGCCAACTTTTAAAACAATAATTCAAAGACTTTTTCTTGCCTTTTAACAGTATGTCCTAAGAAAAGTATTTTGTATTTAAAAACAAAGAAATAAGAATTTTATCTCTAGATTTTGATAGAGTTTGTATTTTGAAGCAGATTAAATAAGTAAATCTTAAGTCATTTTATTATTTATCAGGTCCTTATGTTTTTAAACTTAAGTCAGCGATGTGAACATTTAAAATTGCTTATTTCAAGTAAGCGTGAACGTTGAAATCGAGAATGCTGGGACAAGAGCATTGTGTGTGTGAGGACACCTTGTACTGGTGTCAAGTCCATTAAAGAGGGTGCAAGCCCAGTGTGTAATTTAAGAACAGTGGTAGATTGACTTTAACTGCATTAGCAGTTTTCTGCTAGTTAAACTCAGTTAAAGTCAGCCTGTTAGATGTATTTTATGCCTAAGTCAGATTATGGTTTGAGAACATGAAAGAGTTGAGTATTGGTCTCCTGGTGAGGCACAATCCCATAACCCGTAGGCTGTTAGTTGTTTATAAATACTT
Organism: Suricata suricatta; assembly: GCF_006229205.1. Classification (NCBI taxonomy): domain Eukaryota; kingdom Metazoa; phylum Chordata; class Mammalia; order Carnivora; family Herpestidae; genus Suricata; species Suricata suricatta. Next base: position 59,563,665 of record NC_043703.1, on the reverse strand, counting down.
TCATACTTATTTAGCTGTGTTCCATAAATAGTTATTTTATGTAAACTTCCATTTTCAATAGTTCTTTTCAGATGTAATAAGATAGATATAAAATCTTTTAGATTTGTGTAGTAGGAATAAACTTTGTGCAGTGATTGGAACTATGGTCTTTACATCAAGGCAAGGCTGTATTTTGATCTAGACAAGGCTGTTTTGGTTTATTTTTCCCCACGCTCTGTCTTTTCAGGTTGAATTACTGATTTTTCCCCCTTTGTTTTGTTTGTTGTGGTTTTGATGTTTTTTTTCCTTTCAGCTAAAGGAGCAGCCCAGTGGTTTTCAAGAAGTGCCAAAGTGCACTGACTGTCTCATGATGACTGGTGCCTCAGGGAGGGTCATGATTCCTGGATACAGGATCGACCTGATCCTGGATGTCACTTCAAGCAGTCAGATCGTGGGGAAAAGCCTTGTCTAATGGCTAGCCTTCCTCAAAAGTCTGATGCTAGTCATCTCGGAAGGCCTCAGAAAAAGCCTTAAAGGTGAGCAGAGTAGAGTGTAGTTCTCTCTGGGGGCTGTGACTATTTGTTGGAGAATATGATTCAACATAGAATGACAACCCTAACTTGACAAATCCAGGTTCAACTGGTAAATTAACTTTAGTTCATACATTTGTTGGTGATGATGATCAGGCCCCAACTTTTGAGTTGTTAGAAACTAATAACCTCTTAACTCTAAGATCTGTAGGGGAGGAGTTTGATGTTTCCTGAGCCCTTCAGAACTTCAGGTTAGCATCTGTTCTTTAATGGAAACAGCCTACTGTCATAGCTAAGGAACATTTTGGTTATAAAATCACATTATAAGTGCAGATGGATTGAAAAAAATTAGCTAGTGAGGTAATCTCTTAGTTTATATATATATCACGTATTGATTGTGTATCAGGCAATTGGGCTTCAGGATTTGACAAATTTGCATTTGATTTGCTATTATAATTTTTTTAAGAACTTAACTACCTGTGAAGCAATTTACGTAGCTCATATTTTATTGCATTCAACTTGAATATTAGGACTGTTGCATAATTTGAATAACATTCTTAGCTCAGTAAAAAGATTTTTTACAGATGCATTGAGCATTTTTTTTGGAAAAAGTTTAATTCTGGGCTTCTTTCTCTGTGCTTTGAAGCACTTGTAAAACCCAGTTGTCATATAATAACCTTGGTTGCCAAATTTTCAAGTAAACTCTAAAATTAGACTCAGGCTTTTTATCTATTTTTATCTATTTTTGTTGTTTTGTTGTTGTGTTGAGTTGCCTGTATTAGTGAAAATGAAAAACTGATATGAAAAACTGATATAGGCATGCACTATCCCCAATGTTTGTACATTTTTATGTTTAGATATTAGAGATGTACAAATGTGTGTATATATACACCTTACAGTCACAATAGAAAATAAATACAAAAATAGACATTTTAAAAGATGAGATGAAAAAACTTATACAGAGGAAATTCTGACATTTTCTTCCCTCACATCATGATGGTACACCAGGAGTTTGCAAACTTAAAGGGCCAGGAAGTAAACAATGTAGGCTTTTCAGCCCATATGATCTGTTCTGTTGCTGTAGGGCAGCAGTTCTGTTGCTGTAGGGCAGAAACAGCCATAGACAATGTGTTGAACAAGTGAGCGTGGCTATTGTCAATAAAATTTTATTTACCAAAACAAGCACGGGCTGGATTTGGCTGGTGGGCCATAGTTTGCTGACCTCTGGAGTGTATCTTGTTTTGTGGACCACTGAATTGTGTTACACTACTTACAGGTCCTTTTCACCATGAGTTTGAGCGCAGTGGATCTTCTTCATTAATGAAGTGAGCAGAATATCCTGGTGGTCAGAATATATTATTTAGTTGAACAAATACTTATTGAACACCAGTGATATTTCAGACAAAAGGTTGGGTGCTGGAAACATGAGTTTCGTGACAGAGAGGTCAACAGGTCGTAGCATAAGTAAAATGATTACAGCACAGACTGCTGAGAAAGTGAGGGTGACACTAGGAAATGATGTCTCTGGATGGACTTTGAAAGACCAATTCAAGTTTGTGAAGCAGATTAGTGCAAAGGCATAAAAAAGGAAGTAGACAGTGCAAGGCATAGAGAGAGTAGGGGAACCATATACGTCTCAGTACTGATAGTTGTCAGAGTGTTCAGGAAAGAAACAGCAGGAAGTGAGAGTGGACAGATGGCGTGGCCCATTGCGTATGCCCTGCCAAGGAATGTTGACTGTCTTAGAGGTTGATGGTAATGACCATTGAAGAGATTGTAGCATAGGAAAAAGTGATCAGATTTGGAATTTAGAAAGATAGTAGCAGTAATGTAGAATAAACAAGTTGTAGGGAATTGTGGCACCTTTTTTTTTGACCTCCTTGTAAAAGAGGACAAAATTGTTTGTGGGTTGTTTTATGCCAGATATAAAATAAGGGAACTTGGAATAATATTGAGCAATAAAAAGAAATGGACTACTGACATGCTGCATAACATGGACGAACCTTCAGAACATTATGCTAGATGCAAAAGACCTCATATTGTATGATTCCCTTTTTATGGATCATCTTTAAAGTAGATTAGTGGTTGTCTGGGTTGGGCTGCGGCGTGACTACACATGGGGTTGAGGGATCTTTTTGAGGTCTGGAAGTGTCCTAAAACTGGATGGTAGTGATGGTTATACAACTGTGCAAATTTACTAAAAGTAATTAAATTGGACACTTTTAAAAGGGGTGAGTTTTTATGGTGCGAAATTATTTTTCAATAAAGTAGTTAAAAAATTAGATCTCACCATTGAAATTTGTTGGAGTAAAACTTTGTGGGAGAATTATTTTCATATCATTGATTGCCAAGTAATTGCTCTTTCCTCTGAACAAATAACTGTTCTTAAACCACTAGATTAAAAAAAAAATGTGTTTATTTTTAACTTAAAGGATATGCATTTTAACTATAAGTATGTGGGAACTACCAACTAAATTAATCAGATTATTAACTAAATTTTATGGAATTCCCTTTGACTAATAATTTCTTAATTTTCCTTTCCTTATTAAATATCATGTGAAGAGAACTGTCTTAAATGCTTATATTGGATAATACTATTAAAAAGCTAAAAATAGGGGCACCTGGGTGACTTGTTGGTTAAGCATCCGACTTCAGGTCATGTCATGATCTCACTGCTCATGGGTTCAAGCCCTGCATCAGGCTTTGTGCTGACAACTCGGAGCCTGGAGCCTGCTTTGGATTCTGGGTCTCCCTCTGTCTCTGCCCCTCCCCCGCTTGCTCTCTGACTCTCTTGCTCTCAAAAATAAACATTAAAAAAAAATAAAAAATAAAAAGCTAGAAATAGACTAAGAGAAATGTACTTGACTTTTTTCAAGGAAATAATTGCTAAAGCAAAAACCTAAAGTATGATGATTTTGATTTCAGTTGTTTTTCCATAATCTTAATAGTCATTGAAAATGAATGAAAAGAATACAAAGCAATTGAAAAATGGTTAATTAAAATAATTTATTGAGGGCTTACTATATGCTAGGCACTGTTTCTTAGAAACAGATTTTTACTGTGTTACATTCATTTATTTTTAGCTACCAAAATAATTTATATTGATTGTGATCATTAAGAAAACATAAGATTTAATTTTGTTACTTTTCATTGTTTCAAGGTAATTTCATATCTCTTTTCAGTTCTGTGAGATTGAGGAAAATGAATCTTAGTAGAGCTGATTATCAGCTGAGAGGCATAGCTAGGACTAATCTGTTGGGGTTTTTTTGTTTGTTTGTTTTACTCCAGGCTTATTGCTCCTTATGCTTTAGTGTAGAATTTATAAAGAAAACAAAAAGCCATACAGTACTGTATAAGGATAGATGGATCAATAGATAAATTGAGAGTTCAGAAATAAACCCATACATTTATGGTCAGTTGATTTTCAACAAGGGAGCCAAGAGTTTGCTGGGGTAAGAAGAATCTTTTCAAGTGGTATTGGACAACTAGATAGATGTTCTTATGCAAGAGAGTGAAGTTGGACCCCTACCTGATGCCGTATACAAAAATGAAATAAAAATTGTATAAATGTGACAGCCGGAACTCTTGGAAGAAAACAGATAGGCTAACTCCTCATGACTTGGGATTAGACAGCGATTTTTTAGATACGACAGTAGAAGCATCTTCCAAGAAGTTAGAAAAGTTTGACTTCATCAAAATTAAAAACATTTGTGCTTCAAAGGATATTATCAAGAAAAGACAGTAACAGGAGAAAATATTTGCAAGTTGTTTATCTTCATAAGGGCCTAGTATCCAGAATATAAAAAGAACTACTATAACACAAAAACAAAGACAGCCCAATTGAGGTATAGGCAATGGATTTGAAGTGATATTTCTCTAAAGACATAGAAATTGCCAATAAGTGCATGAAAACAATGTTTAGCATGATGAGTCATTAGGGAAATGCAAATCAAAACCATAATGGGATACTACTTTATGCCTATTATCATGGGTATAATAAAAAAAATGTATAGTAACAAATGTTGGTGAGAATGTGGAGAAGCTAGAACCCTCCTACATTACTGGTGGGTACGTAAAATAATGCAGCTGCTACGCAAAATTTTTTGTCAGTTCCTCAGGAAGTTGAACATAGAGTTACCTATTATCCCCAAATTACATTTCTTGGTATGTACCCAAGAGAAATGAAAATAAGTCCACATAAAATGTCTTAGCATTATTTATAATAGCTAAAAAGTAGAAACAACCCAGTGTTCATTAACTCCAGCATGGCCAAACCTTGAGAACATGCTAAGTAAAAGAAACTAGATACAAAAGCCTAGTTATTGCATGATTCCATTCCTAAGAAACCCTCAGAATAGGCAATTCCATTGAAACAGAAATATGTAGGTGGTTGCTGGGCTTGAGAGTCAGAGTTGGTGCTAATGCATATGGGATTTCTCTGGATGTGCTCTGAAATTAGGTAGTGGTGATGGTTGTATAACTCTTCCATTCTGGTTCAGCCATTCTAAAAAAATGAAATAAAACAAATGGAAAATCTATGTCTTTACCCTAATCTACCCTATTTCCCTTTGTAGTCATTTTCTTAAATCTTATTTCCTTTTGTAGCAAATTTAGAAATTACTTCTGATGACTTCCTTGCCTTCTTTTTTATTGTTTAATCTGTTACATTCTGGTTTCTTCCATTCTTAATAAAGTCAATAATGCTTTCTCATTTTCCAAATTCATTCACTGGTTTTTGAGTTTTCCCTTTCATGAGGTTCTGCCCACATTATTAAACACTCTTTCTTAAAAGTGACTTCTGGGTTTACATTTTCCTGGCTTTTATTTGGCTTTTGGCTCCATTTAGTCATTGGTCTTGCTTTATGACTGTCTGTCCCCTTACCCTTGTTACTTAGATTTTTTCTTTTCTTTTTTCTTTTTTTTTTTTTTTTGGCCTTTATATTTGACATATTCCTGTTAGGCAATTTTGTTTATTCCCACAGCTTCATCCATCAGTATAATACAGATTTCCATCTCTAAACAGATTACCAAGATGTGTTTTGCTAGCAATTATCTTTTAACTTTTTTACTTTTAATTTTTGACGTGGTAAGCATCAGTGCACAGACATAACCCACATAAACAAACGCTCTTCAGGGTCCTCATTAATTTTTAAGCATGCGAATGGTGTTACAGTATAAACTTTGAGAGCACTGCTGCTCTTGGGGAAGGTGTGTGTATGTATTTTACTGGGATATAATTGCCATAATGTTAGTTTTGGATGTACAACATAATGTGGTATTTTGTATATACTATGAAATGTTCACTCCAATAAGTCTAGTTAACATTGATGACTACACAGTTAGATTTTTTTTTCCTTGTGTTGAGAGTTTTCAAGATCCACTCTCTTAGCAACTACCAAGTATGCAGTATGGTATTAACAGTAGTCACCATGCTGTATATGACAGCCCTCTGATTTCTTCGTTATGAGTGGAAGTTTGTACCTCTTGACCCCTTTCACACATCTTGCCTGCTCCCAGCTGCCTTTATCTTTCTTATTGAGTTTTGATGCTAAGTACTTAGGCATTTTCCCTTTTCCTCCTATTTCCTACCTTGGGATATCTATACTGCCTCTAATAGGCATAGAAGGCCCTTTATGATTTGATCCCAACCTTCCCCATGCTTTATTTGGTTTACACTCCATCTGAGTGCTTCACCAAGACCACAGTGTTGATCATTGAGTCTATCACACTTTATTTATCAGCACCTATTACATAATTCTGGGATGCTTCCTAGCATCTTCCCAAAACCTGCTCAGTATTTGTTGAGACACTGGGCAAATGCTACCTTCGATAAAGCACTTAGGCACATTTCCTTCTCTGAACTTCTAGGGCTTAATTCTTATCACTCTTACCTCAGCTTATATTCATTTTGTTACTTACTAACTTCTACTGCCACTAGATTTTGTGGTGGCCTATCACAGGCCTTTTAATTTGGAAGCTCCTATCTTCTAACTTACTTTTTTGACAACTTTTTTTCCCATCTGTGTCTCTTTTCTGACTTGTGAATTTATCCATTACTGTTATCATCATCATTGTTATTCTTATTTATCTTTTTTGTCCTTCTTCCATCTCTATTTGTTCTTGGAGTTTTCCTTAACTGGATTGGTAAAGGGCTTGGCTTTTGCTAAAGTTTGTATATTGTTTTATTAAGTTGAAATTTGCATAACAAAATTTGCATAACAAAATTTGCATAACAAAATTAATCATTTTAAGATGATCAATTCAGTGGCATTTAGTAAATCTTTCCTTTCTAATAAAACTCTTCATACTGGGAAAAAATTGATAAAGATGCTGTAACAGAGTGCATTGGTTCTTTAATCCCAAGCAGTACATTCTAGGATAGTAAATTTCTTTCATATACCTTTTCTCAACCAGATAATTTCACTTTTGGTATTTTGGGCAGTTAAACTGCTCATGGAAATAATCAGAAAAATAATTGAGGATTATGACTTTGAAGGGTAAAACCTTAGAAAAAGAAAGGTGAAGGACTAAGTCTTGAGTCTTAAAACTATTCCTACATCTGCTGGAAAGGAGGAAACTGAAATGAGACTAAGGGCCTGATCCTAGTTATGTGGGTTTGTTTTTGTTTTTGTTATTTGTTCTGAGGAAGAGCTAAGTCTGTGTTATATTTGAGGAAAGAAATTTAAGAAATAGTATCACGAAAAATGTTAACATTTGATTTGAAGCTTTTTTGCATCCACATTATATAAGCAAATCTGAGTAATTGGGATTAGAGTGATTCATGATCACGGAGGTGCCAGCTTTCTATTTATTAAATCACAAAAGCATTTATCATTCGTTTGATTTAGAATGTGTGCTTCTCTGCCTTTAATGCACATATTCTGCCTCTCTGCATATTCTGCAACAAAGCAAACATCTAGTTGAACCTTGAAAGATTCTGAACGTCTTCTGGCAAGTTTACTTTTTAGGGGATTGGTTCGGACAAAAGTAACAGTGACTTTAAAGAAATGGCAGACTTTTTCTCTCACATCAAAGACAGAACTGGTAGGTGGTGGGGGAGACAGGGTAGTTTTGCTCCAAACTGTTGTCTAAGTCCCAAGTTCCTTCTACTTTTTTGCTCTTTCTTTGCTTTTATGTGTAGAGTTGGTAACTGGTCTTAGAATGCACTCTACCTAGTTCAACGCTCCAAATGAATTTCAGCCTGTGGGAAAGAGTAAAGAATATGGAGGGCAGGCAGCTCTAATGTGAGCACCACGTAAAACTTGTATACAGCAGCTCCAAGCAAACTCCATCAGCCAGAGCTTAACCACACCTCCGCTGAGGCAGAGCGGAGCATGTAAACTCTGCTTCGGTGGCTATGTGTCTAGCTGAAATTTGGGGGTTTTGATTAGAAAGAAGAGAGATTAGGTTTTAAGAAGCAGTTATCAGTTTCTGAAGTAATAATGTATATTAAAGAAATTAATTTAATTTAATTTAATTTTAAAAGCTTTGAAAACTACTTTCTAATATGACAGTTTGTTCTAGTTTGTGGATTTTTGCCTTGGACCTGGAATCCTAGCAGAGTCTGTGTATTGAGACATGGTATATGGAGATCATACCTGGGTTATAGAAGAGAGCATGGTCATTGTTTGGAGGCCTTTTCAGTGGACAGAGTTAGGAAATACATTTTTTTTCCCTGAAAGAAAATATGTCATGAATTCATACCAGTATTTCCAATTGAAATTTACGGTAGGTATTTAAAATGTACTGGTTAAAGAATGTGTTTATGTTATGAAGACCTAGGTTTGATTCCTGGCTTTGCAACCAATTAAAGACATAATCTCATTCTCTCGTGTGAAGCTTTGGTTTCCTAAACATTTAAAATGGGATAATAATAACTATATCTCATGGGTGTTACAATAATAATTAAATGAGATAATAAGTGCATAAGAAAATTTACTGTTTTTATTATTTTCTATTACCGTACAAAAAGGAGAGCTTCTAATTTTTGTAGAGGCCAGAGAAGACTCATGAAGGCAACACTGCTGCTGTCAGGAAAGACAGGGTCTTAGGGGTTATAGAAGTTTTTAGAAGAGTATCAAGAGACTAATCAATGGGTGTGATCTCCATTGGTTAAGACTGGAGCATAGGATTTTGTTTTGACCTTTAAAAAAAAAAAAGCTCTTTTTCCTCATAGCATTTAGCATAATATCTAATTACAGAGTAATCTGTGTTCCTTTTATTTACTTGATATTCATACCATGAAAGATTTTAACAGCATTTATAAATACTATAAGATTTAGCATTTGATTATATACGGATATTATTTTTCCGCAGTTACTTCATAAATGGTACCTCATTCCTAGCTCTCTCATAGTAGGAACTATTATTAATTTACCTAATTTCTTTGAAATCAGTAACTTAATTCTCTGCAGATTTTTGTCACTTACATCCTTTAAAAAAATTTTTTTTAATGTTTATTTATTCTGAGGGAGAGAGAGACAGAGTGCAAGCAGGGGAGGGACAGAGAGAGAGAGAGGGAGACCCAGAATCTGAAGCAGACTCCAGGCTCTGAGCTGTCAGCACAGAGCCCAGTGCAGGTCTCGAACCCACAAACAATGAGATCATGACCCTAGCTGAAGTCCAACGCTTATCTAACTGGGCTACCCAGGCACCCCATATCCATTTTTTTGTGCCACTGAATATATGGTACTCTATTGGCTTATGTTGTCTTTGTTGTCCTTTTTGTTTAGCCATAACTTATGTGCAGTATAAGTATAGTATTTTCAAGTATAAAACTTGATGAGTTTTGACAAAACTAAATAAATATTGTGTAAACAGCACAGTTATGATGTAAAATACATCTTATAATTCCAAAAATTATTGTGCGGTGCCCCTTTGCAGTTAATTTCTGTCCTCATCTCCTGGAAACAACTGATCTGCTTTCTGTCACTGTCTGTCTGTCTACCTATCTAGTTTTGCATTTTCTAGAATGTCATATAAATGGACTTATGCGTATATATAGTCTGTTGTATCTGGCTTCTTTCGTTTAGCATAATGCTTTTGAGATTCATCCACACTGCTGCATGCATCAGTGGTTTGGTCCTTCTTATTGTTGGGTGATAGTACAGTGTCTAGCTCTGAGGACATAAGTTTTCATTTCTCTTGGGCATATACATAGGCATTCAGCTGGCAGGTGATTTGCTAATATAGATGTAACTTTAAAAGAAACTGTCAAACTGTTTACTGGGGTGGCTGTACTAGGTTTGCATTCCCACCAGGAACGTATGGGAGTTCTAGCTGCTCTGTATCCTTTGAACATTTGAATGTTTTCAGTCTTAAATTTTAGACAACATAATGAGTGTGTATTGGTATTTTATTTTGGTTTTAGTTTGCATTCCCTCCTGACTAATGATGTTGAACATCTTTTCATGTATTTGTATGTCATCTGTATACCTTCTTTGGTGAAGGGAATGTTCCTAACTGTTGCCCATTTTTTATTGGATTATCTTGTTAGTACTGAATTTTAAGAATCTTTTACATATTCTCAGTACAACTCCATTATTAGATACATGTTTTTCATATATTTTCTCTTAGTCTATGGCTTCCCTCTTACAGTGTCTTCTGAAGAGCAAATGTTTTAAATTAATTTTTTCTTTCATAGTTTGTGCTTTCTGTATTCTGTTACAGAAATTTTTGCCTAGCCCAGTGTTATTAAGATTTTTCTCTTATATTTTCTTCAAGGAATTTTATGGTGTAAGCTCTTACTTTCAGAGTCATGATTCGTTTAGAATTTTTATGTCTCATGGGAGGAAAGTTTTGAGATTTCATTTTTTTGACACATCATTAACTAATTGTATCAGTACCATTTATTAAAAAGATAATCCTTTCCCCATTGCGTTGTTGTGGTGTCTTTGTTGAAAATCATTTGGCCAAGTGTGTCTGTTTCTGGGCTTTCTATTCTATTTTGATTTTTATGTCTGTCTTTTGCTAGTACAACACTGTCTAGTCTATTGGTTTTATAAGCCTTGGGGTCAAAGTCTCCAATTCTTTTTTTTTGCCCAAAATTGTTTTGTCTATTCTAGGTGTTTTTGAGTTTCCATATTATTTTAGAATTAGCTTGATCATTTTTACAAGAAAGCCTACAACAATTGTTTTTTAAGTAAGCTGTATGCCCAATGGAGGGCTTGAACTTATGACCCCCAAATCAAGAGTCCCATGTTGGACACTGACTGACCAGCCAGGTGCCCTACCTGCTGTAGTTTTGATTGGAATTACATTGAATCTATAAGTTAATTTGGGAAAAGTCAACACCTTACATTATTATTCTAATCCATGGAGATGGTAAATATCTCAGAATTTTTAAGGCTAATTTTTCTCATCAGTGTATATCTTTTGTATATATAATTAACATATATGTACTTTTCATATATTTTGAAGCTATTGTTATTTGGTCTTTTTACTATCAATTTCTAATTTTTGTTAGCACATAGAAATACAGTTGATTTCTGTATCTGTGACTTCCTAAATTCACTGATCATGTAGTAGATTTTTTGGCATACAGAATCATGTTGTTTGTGAATACAGACAGTTTTACTTCTACTTTCTCAGTATCCGATTGCTTTTTATTTCCTTTACTCACCTAAATGCACTGGTAGAAGTGGTGAGAATGGACATTTTTGCCTTGTTCCTGATCTTGGGGGATGGGGTGGGGAGTGAAACCTTTCACCATGTAAGTGTGATGTTAACTGTAGGTTTTTTGTATATTCCTTTTGTTGGATTGTGAAAGTTCTCTTTTGTTCCCAGTTTGCTGAGTTATTATTTTTTTTAAATCATGAATAGGTATTGATTTTTGACAAATATTTTTAATGCATATGTTCAGATCATTATGACTTTTTAAGTTTTGTTAATATTGTGAATTATTGATTAATTTTTTATGTAAACCAACATTGTTTATGTATATGTATATATTTGTGTGTGTATGTCCTTGTTACATATTTTATAGATTAGAAAGCTGATATACAAAAGTTGTGATGTAAGTAAGCAATCACAGGAACACAAAAACAGTATTCTGAATTATTAGACATAAAGTCAGGCAGGAAAACAGATTTTAGTAAGGTGACAGTATATGGCATAGTGTAAACATTAGATGGGAATCCAGATAAGTAACAAGGCTGTGGCAAAATGGGAGATTGTGGGTTTAAATCTGATTTTTTCCTAAACCTGCAGTAATTTGGACACATGTATCCATCTCTTTGTGTCGAGGTTTCCTTGCCCTCCTCCCACCCCCAAATGATAATTCTATATTTCTTTGATTCTAAGAAACATTATCTACGCATTCCCCACCTTCTTCAGCTTTTCTGCAATAAGGAGAAATGTGTTGGCTTGCAGCAGGGAGATAACCTGTGATGGACTCGAATCTGATCATGCCTACGTCAGTGTGTGTGTGTTAGGTACAGGTGTGGGTCATTCAGGTCTCATTCAGGCTGAAGTGTGGCTTATTTGCTTTGCTAGTGCCTCATGTCAGGTGAAATTTAAAAAAAGATTACTTAATGTATTATTTTAATCTTTGTTTATTTTTTAGAGAGATAGTGAGCGAGGGTGGGGGAGGGGCAGAGAGAGAGGGAGACAGAATCTGAAGCAGGCTCCAGGCTCTGAGCTGTCAGCACAGCACCTGACGTGGGACTCAAACCCACGAATGGGTCTCGAACCCACAAATGGTGAAATCATAATCTGAACTGAAGTTGGATGACTGACTGAGCCACCCAGGCGACCCTAGATGAAATTCTTATATTATACTTAAGAGTTAAAATATTTCAGCTTAACATGAACATTTAGCTAATATATTTATGGAAGGGCTAGTAAATAAAGGTAAGATTTCCTTCTCATTCTCATTTTCTTCTTAAAGTCTTTTATTACATTAAAAACTAAATTTTTTAATGTTTATCTATTTTTGAGAGAGAGAGAGAGAGAGAGCATGCACGGGGGAGGGGGTGGGCAGAGAGAGAGAGAGAGAGCGTGCACAGATGGGGGGCAGAGAGAGAGGGAGACAGAGGATCCAAAGCAGGTTCTCACTGACAGCAGGAAGCCCAATGTGAAGCTCAAACTTAGAAACCATGAGATTGTGATCTGACCTGAAGTCAAATGCTTAACTGACTAAGCCACCCAGGCACCCCAATTACTTGCATTTTTGTGTTTACTCACATATTTCCAACTTTTAAAAACTACTGTGGAATTTTCAAATATATATACAAGTAGAGAAAATAAAATAAACATCAAGAACCCTTACCCAGCTTCAGTTGTTACATACATTTTGTTGGTTTTGTTTTTATCTGTTCTGTCCTAACTCCCCAGACACATTTTTGGGGGCAGTATTTTAAAGCAAGTTCCAAACACTATCATTTCATTCATAAATACTTCTGTATGTCTCTTTAACATCTAAGGACAGTAAAATGTATCTATCTACATCAGCAATGTTCTGTACTCTAATGAAACTTAAATATATTTTAACATTTTCTTAAATCTAAATATAATTTTTTTTAAAGTAAACTCTAGCCTAGTGTGGGGCTGAAATTCCCGGCCCCCAGTTCAAGAGTCACATGCTCTACCCACAGAGCCACCAAGGTGCCCTTTAGTTTAATTTGAAAACATAATTAAGTTTTAAATAATTAAGTTAAATTACTTTTACTTTTAATAAACTTATCTTTATAGTTCACCCAGAATTATAAGGGGTCCAATAAATAATAGAGTCTAATATCCAATCTGTATCCCAGTTTCCCTAATTGTATCACAAATGTTGACAGTTATTTGAATCCAAATCCAAACACGGTTCATATATTACATCTGATTGCTATGTATTTTTAACCAGAAGTTTCACAGAAGTTTAACAGAACTTTGGATTCCTAATTCTTGCTTGAAAATGTTTAAAGAACTTAATTGTCGTATGGTGAATTAACATTGAAATGAAAAAAATATAATAAATGAAATAGGCATGCAATAAATAGGCGATGCAAATAAAGGCAGTTGAAATTACCAAATTTTTGAAAGTAAACCTTTCCCCCAATATGAAGAACTATTACTGATGAATCAAATATTTGGCCAAAGTCAACTTTTTAAAGAGAGGCATTATATTATCTTGTAATTTGTAACTGAAATAGAGATAATCAAATGGAAATGCAAATGAAACACTGGTAGTCTTTGATATGCCTTCAGATTAGTACTCTTCAAACTAAAGGTGCTAAACAGGCTATAAAATATGACCCTGATGTTCCACTTAACTTCTAAAAGCCAAAAGGGTTTCAGAAGAACCTTTAGACTCATTATGTAGAACTCTATGATACTGGAACTCAAACTTAGTGGTATGGAAAAAGGAAGGGGCTATGAAGTTGGTATGGATAACTGTGTGCTGTTGTTGGGGAACTTTTTTATATACAATCAATGTTAACTTTTGGGGAACCAAAGAAATAGGTTAAATTGATGATATGCCTTAGCATCATAAGTTATAAGTAATAGGTGTGTTGGAGGATTGAATGATATGGTTTAAGCAGGATATTTAATTGAAAACCTGATACAGAGTTTAGCAAATGATGAATTGTCAGCCTGTTAACTTCCTGTATGATTTGGGGCAGTATTTGGTATGAACAAGATGCCTTTAACCTGTTTTTTTCTCTGCTTCTTGGTATTATCAAGAAAAGTTTATTGTTATTTTTAGGGGGTACAGTCTATTTTCAGAAGATAAGGACATCTGTAACTTACTATAGAAAGTTTTTTGATAAGTTTTTGTACTGGAAGTGCTAGGTGTTCTCAGTTACCTAGAAAATGTCGACCCTGATAATATTCAGAAAGCTTTTACTATTTTTTATTTTTAGTTTCTTTACCAACATGCTTTAAATTAACCTTCTGACCTAATACTTTATGATTGATTATAGTTTTAATGTTGGATTCTTTATAATTTGAGATATTAATTTAACAAAAAATTATGAGTTCTATGTTATTGTACATCTTTTAAGAAAAAAATCTTTTCTGGTTGTGTGTATTTGACATTTAGTTTTGTAGTTTTAAAAAATTATGCTTTATATATTAAGTACTCTGGTCATTTTGAGCATGTTAAATCATCACTTTAACAGTAGAGATAGAGAAAGTATCAGGGCCTTAGGACATAACATATTCTATATGTTTTCATCTGTAATTGTTTTTGGTATCAAGTCAGTCCCTTGCTTTTTGCTTTCATTAACTTGTTTCTTCCTCTCATTCCTATTCCTTTTGCCATCAGTCACCCTGGTACTTCTCTTAAACTTTTACATTAGCTTCCTAATTTGTTTTAATGTTTTTCGATCTGTCATACCATGGCAGTAATCATTCTAAAGCACACCACTTGAGTGCATTATTCTATTGTTAAAATGTTTTAGTGCTTTCCGTCATCCACTAGATTAGGGCCCTTCACAGCTTAGCCAGTTACCTTACTTATCCATACATCATTTATTCATTCATCCATATTTTTTTGAGTTTCTTCTATGAACGAGACACTGTAGGCTCTGAGGGTCACATGGTGAGTAAAAAACAAGCAGGAGCTCTGTTCCCCCCGCCTCCCGCCTTGGTCTAGTTGAGAAGACAACATTAGTAAAAATATCACAGATAAAAGTAAAATTGCAGTTATATATCCTGCAAAAAGAGGAAAATGTACTATAAGAACTTAAAATAAGTGCACACTAGATCTAGTTAAGGAGGTCATGGAAAGCTAAGATCTCAAGAGACAAGTAAGATTTACTACACAAAATGTGGGAAAGGTGTTCATATCAGGTGGGGGGACTGTACAAAGACTCTTTTCCCAAAGGGAGTATGTTTTGAGAACAAGGCTAGAAAAGGCTAATGTGACTTAAAGCATTAAAGAAAAGGGATCATTGTATAAAATGGAAAAGAAGATTGGGCTTGACCACATAAGGGGCTTTGAAGCAATACCAAGTAATGTGGTTATAATAAAAAAATTTTCAGTAGGAGGCCATCCAGCGTTTTTATTTGAAGGTGCTGGGTGGAGAGGAAGAAGACAAGTGGATGTTGGAAGACCAGTTAGGCATTTGCATCAGTTCTGCCAATAGCTTGGCCAAGGAGCTTGGTGACAGTGGAAGAGATAGAAAGTAGTACTCATTTTCAGAGATATTGAGAAGGTTAAATCAAACAAATTCACTTAAACATACTACATTTGAAGATGTAAGGGAGAGGGAATTGACTTATTGAAATATTGGAGAGATTATGGTACCATTCACTGAGCTAGGAAGTGTTGGAAGTATCATTTTGGGTGGAGGAAAATCCACCCAAAATGTTTTGAACATGTTGAGTTTAAGGTATCTTTGACCCATTCAAGGGGAAGGTTAAGTATACAGAAGAATATTTGGTGCTCAGAAGAAAGATCTAGGACGGACATGTAAAAATGTTTAATATTATCATAGTATAGATAGTAAAGGAAGCTGTGGGCTGAGGGTTCAGAGGATAAATTGGCCAAGGCTTAAAACTAAGCTTTGAGGATCTGTTGCACTTAATGGTAGTGGAGGTTAAGTCTGGGTTGTGGGTGAGGGAGGAAGACAGAACAGTCAGAGAAGAGGAGGAAAACCATGAGAATATTCCAGTGTGAAAACGAAAGGAAAAGTGTCTTTCTAAGGAGTTGTAAATAGTTTTTTGAATGCTGGTGTGAGGAAACTAAATATGAAAATCTCTACTAGATTTAATGGCATCATTATCTATTTCTAGGTAGTAGCAAATCATCATACATCTTAGAGCTTGAAACAAGTTTATTATTTCTCAAGACTCTGTGGGTTGACTTCATTCAGCTGGGTGTGTAACGGGCTGGAACATAGAAGGCGGCCTTATTCGAAGTCTGGGGCCTTGCTGCTCACTGTTGCCTGGGCACTTTGCTGCTTGTTCCTGTGGCTTTTATCTCCACGTGATGTCTCATTAGTCAGCGGTGTAGTTCAAGCTTCTTCCCGTGGTAGCTGGATCCTAAGAGGGTGATAGCGAAACTGTGAGGCCTGTTAAGATTTAGGACTGGCACACGTTCTGCACCTGTCATTTACCATGATGACCAAAAAAAAAAAAAAAAAAAAGATCATGGGTGACTTAGTGTGAGAATTGTTTTAGTGGACTGAAAGATCTCTAGGGAGTGACTAAGAGAGGAGGAAAAAGTCCTTGTAATTCCTTTATATTTTCTCTAAACTTGACCCAAAGTAGGCTCTAATTTCCTGAATGCGTTTGGTTTCTTCCCTCACATGCTCCCTCTCCCTGAATGTTGTTCCTCTCTCTCCTCCGTATTAAAACCTTATTCATTATTAAAAGTTTTAAGATCTTCAGTTTCTCTTCTTCTTTGTACTTTACTCTCTAGTGGTTTTGAATTTTAATTTAGGTTTTCATCGTAGTAATTTTTTTTTAATTTATTGCCTCTTGTACTTTTGATTATGGTCTTTGCTCTGCGCATGTCACCCGCCAACCTGCAAATGGTTCTAGATTCTTAGTAGACCTCTCATTCTCCAAACTTACTCAGATGCTGTTTTTCTGTGAGCCTTCCCTGGTTCATCCCCCAGATAATCACTTACTCCTCTGGACCTCACGCATACTGCTGCTGTTGTACAGTTGTACATATTACAGTTGTTTCTTGACGTGTTCTTGGAGGTGGGAAATTACAGTGTGTTATGTGTTGCCTTTCATTAAATAATTCCTGAGCTATAGCTTAATTTGTGATTCCCTTCTTAGTTTTTTTAAAAGCCTCACATGATAACAATTAAAAGTTGTATATTAATAATAACCTAATTACTTCTTTGATACAGTGCCAAGTTCATTGGCATTAGGCCAGTATATTAAACTATTAAGAAAAGTGATGGTTTGGAGTGTAAGATTAAAAAAAATTTTTTTTGCAAGAAATGATCCATGGTCACAGTCTTTCTATCTCTGAATAAGGCAAGACTTTGGGGGTTATATTCTGTGTAGACCCCAGTGAAGTATGTCCATCTGTAACTTCTCATTGTGAGTATGTACACCGAGTTAGGTGGAGCACTTGTTCTGCCTTTAACATATGGAACTGTTGGTTCTCTGTCCCCTGCTCTAGGTATCACACAGGTTTTGTAGCTCCTGTCTTGTGTCTTTTATGTGTGGGCACATACAAGGGTTGTAGAGATTGAGTATGTACATGGTAAGAGAATAATCCTCCCCGCTCTTGAGGGTGAGACTATGTGACCCACTGCAAACATTGCCATAGAATCTGTGTGGCGTGTCTACATCTCCGTCTGTCAGTGCATCAGGGTGCAGGACTTGGAGGTGTTTGTGTTCTCATTGCTGCCCTCACTCTGCCCCCCTTATTCTTGTGCTTTTCCTAGGCTGTAGGACCTCATTCATTTCATTGGACAAATACTTTGATGGGGGAGTGGGGGCACAAAAAGAATAAGATTCCTGTCCCTGCCCTCTCTCCAACTGGTGAGATGGGTAAATAGTTATTAAAACATAAGGTGGGAAGTATGATTATTAAAGGACATATTATTTGAATTACTTCAGTAATAGGACCAATTGGCAGAATACCCGAGTAAGTGCAGGGGAGACCACCCAAGTGACCATACGGATAAGCCAGCCTTGACCCCCATGGTCAGCTCTGGTGTGGTTGTCATCCAGGAGCCAGTCAGGTTGTGCCGGGGCAGATCTGCTGGACTCTTGAATTAAAGATGTTTTAAAAATAAATTTTTTTTTATCTTCTTTTACTGTTTGTTGACTTTTGTTTTTTATATTCTGTAGGTTTAAAAAAATAAGTAGTAATGTGTAACAATTCTGGTTATCTGAGGTTTTATAGTAGTTTTTCTTAAGGTGAGCCAGCTAAAATGTCTCAAATATTCTTTGGCTTTGGTATCGTTTTTATTAAATCATGACACAGTGCCATGCTTTAGTAGGTGCTCAGTGAGAAGTTGAACCTTAGTCCATTTCTTAGCACAGTCACAAATAATTAGCATCTGAGCTGTAATGAAACACAAAACAATTGAATAAAGGAGAAATTGTACTTTTATAACAAAGTTTGAGCAGGATTAACGATAGACTATCACATACCTAATCTGCCCTTTACTTTTTTTTTAAAGAACTTTTTAAGTTTATTTATTTAATTTTGGTGTGGTGGAGGGGCAGAGAGAGAGGGGGAGGGAGAGAATCTTAAGCAGGCTCCCCACTGTCAGCGCAGAGCCTAACATGGGACTTGAACCCACGAACTGTGAGATCATGACCTGACCTCACTCAAGTTGAGAGTTGGATGCCTAACCGAGTGAGCCACCCAGGTGCCCCTGCCCTTCCTTGACTCTTTATACCTATGGAGAAATGTATTCTTTTTTAATAAGAAGTTCAGGAAAGATTCAAAGGTGAAAAGGCAGGCAGAAAAATAGATCTCTAAAGGAAAGAAAGAAAAATAGGGCAGTCTTCCTAAATTTAAGTTGGAGTTACATTTTCTTTTCTATCAGCTACCAAGATTATTACAAAAAATGTCTGGAATGGTGATACCAATGAAATGAATCATTTAAAATGATACAGAAAACCTCAGTTGTATATAAGTAAAAATAAAATTGTATAAACAATAATTTTCTTTTAGTCCATTAGACTGAAATTTGCCAAGTATAACTTATGAAGACCCTAATAAAGACTAATAATGTCATGATTATGGAAAAGTTATTGTATTAGTAAATTGAGCCTGATTTATTCAATTCTTAAAATTTCCTGTCTTTAGATGCTCTAAACTTGATTATGTAGCAGAGATTATTTGAGTATGTGTTCTCCAAACTTACTTCTCTTGACATGGAATTTTATATTACAACTTGTCTCTATAGCGGGGATAGTAATAGTACCTACTGTGTTGTTTTGTTATAAATATTATATGAAAAGCTCATAGAATGGTGTTTGGCATATAGTGAGTACTCAATATGCTAACAATTAATTATTGCTTATTTTTATTGTTGTTATTGCTCATGTACTTGAGAATGGGGAGAAAACAAGAGGGAGAGAATATAATGCTGCTTCTTTCCACTGGATAAAAGAGTAACTAGGGGGAAAGCATAGGATGCTTTATAATAACAATCTAAATTGTCTATAAGATATACTGATTAGTGGCTTAAAACTACTAGATTTTTAAATGGATGGTTAAAATTTTTTTCTCAAAGTAGTTATTTTTGTAATTAAAGTTTTCTTTTTTCCATTTAATTGGGTTTTTTTTAATATGGATATCTCAACACTTGATTTTTATTTTCTTCCTACTCTATGATAATGGAACTTATTTATTCAAATTTTTACTTAAATTCTAGTTAGCATTCAGTGCAAGCAGTGCAATATTAGTTTCAGGAGTAGAATTCAGTGGTTCATCACTTTCAACACCTAGTGCTCATTGCAAGTGCCATCCTTAATACTTACCTCGCCCATCCTCCAATCACCTCTCTTATCAACCCTCAGTTCTCTATCATTACAAGTCTCTTAGGTTTGTTTCCGAGCTCTCTCTCTCTTTTTACTCCTTCTGTATGTTCATTTGTTTTATTTCTTGAACTTCACATATGAGTGACATCATACAGTATTTGTCTTTTTCTGACTGATTTATTTCACTTACCATAATATACTCTAGCTCTATCCATGACATTGCAAATGGCAAGATTTCATTCCTTTTGATGGCTGAGTAATACTCCACTGTCTAGATATACCACATCTTCCTTATCCATTCATCACTCATGACATTTGGGCTCTTTCCATAGTTTGGCTGTTGTTGATAATTGTTAACACTTTATTTTTCAAAATGTAGATTATGGTTTCAGTAATTATTATTGATTATGATTCAATAATCATATATTCTCTCAAAATAAAACCTTAAAAAATAAAAATTTTAGTGAACGAAACAGCATTATAGACAATTAACTCTACTCAGTGTTAACTTTCTTCCCTCTTCTCCATTCTCACCCTATCATTAATTTGATCTGTAGCTTTTTAGTTCATTTGGCTTACTTTTACTACATATACTTGTTATACATATATAAAACAGATTAAGTAATTGTTTAGCAGTTCATACAAATGCTTTTCTATGTGTATCATTTTGCATCTTACTTCCTTGTCACATGATATTGTTTTGATTCACAAATAAGACTCATACTTGTAGTGCCATCCAATGTAAGAAAAAGATGATATTCCAGAACAGCAGAGAAAGGATGTTCTTTCCAATAGCATATCAATTGGATATTCATTTGAGAAAAAAAATCTACCTTCATTTCTACCTTATATAACAAACTCAATTCCAGGTGTATTTCAGGTTTAAATGTAAGTGGTAAAATAATAAAGCATTTAGAAAATAGAAGAACATTTTCATGATCTTTGAGGGGACAAAAAGTACTAACTATGGAAGAAAAATAAGATATTAAGATAATATCTTAATAAAAATAAGGTGTTAAGATAACTAATTTATAAAAAGCTACCACTAGAATAGTAAAAGAGGTCACAAAAATGTGAGAAGATCTTTGCAACACGTATATCTAACAAGGAACTCATTCAGAATATAAAAAGACAGGGAACTCAATTTTTTAAAAAGTAGGCAGGAGACATTAGCAGGCACTTTACAAAAGACCACTTTTGCTCCTAGGTACATACCAACAGAAATGCATACTTATGTTTTTCATAAAGACATGCTTTAATTTCATAGTTGTACTTTTTATAATGTAGCCAAATTAGAAACAACCTAAATGCTTATCAATAAAAAAATCAATAAATGCCAGTACATATTCTCTTTCTCTGTTCCTCTTTCCTTCTCTCTCTTTCTCTCTCTCTCTTAGAATCACATGCTATATGGCAGTGGGAATGAATGATCTACACTTATATGCAGCAGTATGAGTCTCACTCCCATAATATTGAATGGAAGAAGCCATAAACCAAAGAGACTATATCCTAGAATTCCATTTTTATAAAGTTCAAAATCAAGAAAAACTGATCAATTGGAGAGGGATAATGACTGGAGAGGGCATAAATTAGTAAGGTTCTGTTTCTTGATATAAATACTAATTACACAAGGACATTCAACTTGTGAAAATTTATCAAGCTGTACATGCATGATTTATGTTATTTTCTGTATGCATGTGTGAATTGTATGTAATATTAAAAAATATTGTTTTGAGATCTATCCATGTTGGATCTTAGAGGTCTAGTTGATTCATTTCAACTCTGTTTTATAAACAGACCATAGTTTATTTATTGATTCCCTTATTGGACTTCTAGGTTGTTTCCTATTTTCCTGTTTCAAATAATGTTGTAGACAGTATCCTTTTACATGGCTTCTTATAAAAATATATGAGGGTTTCTCTAAGATGTATAACTAGAGGTGACATTGGTGGGTCCTAGTGTAAGCTCATCTTTAGCCTACCAGATATTATCAAATTGTTTTCCAAAATGGTTGTATATAGGGGTGATGAAAAGTTCTCCTTGCTATATATACACTTGTCCTCTTTGTCAACTTTGAAAATTTTGCTAATGTGATGGGATTAAAATGGTATCTCCTTGATATTTTATTTTGTATTATGTGGCCATATGGATTTTCTCAGGGTTTAATTCTCCCCATTTTTCACTGTTGGCAAATTATCTATTCATGTCTTTGTACATTTTTCTTATGGTTAATTTTAATATTTCTTTCTTGGTTTATGTGCAATTTGCCATGATTCTCAAAGTCTGTATATTCAAAGAGACCTCCATTTGTGATTTTTAACACAATGCTAGAATTTCAGCTGTAGACTTTAGATTTGGAATAATTCAACCTTCCTAAGAATATTTTTCCTTTGTCTTGTCCCTGTTTGCCTGCCATTGCTGCTTCCAGTTTTACTAGCACATTTCAGTTATAGGGGACTTTTTGTTAGTTGTGATATTGGGAGGGGGAAATGATAAAAAAAAATGAATAAAAATTTGACAAGTTTATAAAATTAAGATAACTATTTATAAAATATGGTTGTGACCATTCTTGGTTGGTTGGTTTGGTTTTTTTTGAAATAAATTCCAGTTCTGGCATTCCACAAAGGCCAGTCATTTTGTCGTATATTATCTCCCTTGTTGATACTTATTGTTGTCTGATGTGTGTGTGTGTGTGTGTGTGTGTGTGTATGTGTGTGTGTAGTGGGGAAGAGAGATTATTACCTGATTATTTTTGTGTGTCTTATGTGTATATTGTTTGTGGTCTGTCATTGTCCTGTCTGTTGCTTAAATATGAGGTCCCTGCAGTGCTGTTATCCACTGGATTCTTGAGACAATTCCACGTATTCATGACATCCAGAGTGATTACATTAACAGTTCAAAACCGTCTTCTTTCAGTGCCACTTGTGCTTTGATGTTTTTTGTGATCTTAGAGAGAAAATTACCGAGCACTGAATGGTTGTGCTTCACAGGTACAGAGGTGGCTGGTCTGGAGGAACGGAGCTGATGATAGAAAATGTTTTCCTTTTTGTCTTCTTGGCATGTGTGGTAATATTAGCAAGGGCTTGGAGTTCCTGAGCATTTTCCAAGAGTCACGGAGCCTTTGAGGTTAAGAGAACCTTCCTCACAGAACATCCTGGCCCAGATTTCTTCAACATGCCTTCCTTACTGCCTATGACTTCTGCCTTAAGTAGGATCAGTGCCAGAGGAAAAGCTCATGACTCCTGGCCATGGTCACAAAACCTTGGCTGATTTTGATCTTGCAACATACTCTCTTGGCATGAACCTTTTGGAGAGAGGTGCCAGGTTAACAGGGCTTCACTAGGAATTCTCTTCCTAGAATAGAACCTGATTTTTTTTAATGGTTTAATGTAACTCATGAGAAAACTTAAGTCTTAAGTCAGTATAGAATGACTTAAATTCCTCATTTATCAAGATTAGAAATCTTCTTCAACGTAAGAAATAGAAAGGCTCTGAACGATACAATTAAGTTTGCTGTATGACCAAGGCAGTATAAACTTTGACAGTTAATTTGGAGGTGATGATTTACTGTGTTTTCTGGGGGCACCTGGATGGCTCAATCGGTTAAGCGTCTGAATTCAGCTCAGGTCATGATCACACAGTTCATGAATTCAAGCCCCATGTTGGGCTCTGTGCTGGCAGCTCAGAGTCTGGAGCCTGCTTCAGATTCTGTATCTCCCTCGCTTTCTGCACCTCCCCTGCTCATACTCTGTCTCTGTCAAAAATAAAACATTAAAAAAAATTTTTTTTAAATAGAGGGTTGTCTGTATTTTAGAGAAAACTCTAAATAAATCATGTGCTGATCATGGGCTTTTATAAAAAAATTATATAAGTGATGAAGCTTTTCTTTTCCTAAGTACCATGTCATTCACACTTAAAATATTAATAATTCCAGTAATATTATTCCAAATTTCCCCAATTTTCTCAAAAATCTTTGCTTTTCATTGCTTTGTCTCTTATTCTGTAATGTTCCACCACTCCCCACTCTGTGTTTTCAGGCCATTGGTTTATTGGAGAAACCAGGTCCTCTGCCCTGTGGGTTGTCCCACTCGCTCACTTGGACTTCCTGTTTCTCAGAGTGGTGTTTAACTTGATGCCCTATCCCCAGTAGTGCTTGTAAACTGGTAGTTAGAGTGAAAGGCTTGGTTAGGTTCAGATTCAACCTTTTTTTCCCTTTTCCCTTTTCTTTTCTCTCAGTGTTAAGGCACTTGGTATTGTATCATTTTTTTTTTAACTTTTTTTTTGTTATTTATTTTTGAGAGACAGAAGAGACAGAGCATGAACAGGGGAGGGTCAGAGAGAGAAAGAGACACAGAATCCATAGCAGGCTCGGCTCTGAGCTAGTGGTCAGCACAGTGCCTGACACGGGGCTCAAACCCACGAACCGTGAGATCATGACCTGAGCCAAAGTAGGACGCTCAACCAACTGAGCCACCTGGGTGCCCCTATTGTATCACTTCTTGGTACACATTTTGTCTGGTTGTTTCCATTTAGTTATGCGAAGATTAATGTGTGGATTTTCTTGGTACTCTGTTATTCTTTTGGTGCAGAAGTAACCATTAGAATTACTTCAAAGCTTTTGAAGATTCTTAAGAATCCTAGATTCTATTTTAGCAGGTCTGATGGGGTTGGGAAAAGACATCTATTAAAAAACACATGGAAAAATAAAAAACCTTCTACCTTTACTGAAATGTGGGAAGAATCGTTGTCGTTAATACATATACAATTAGAGTGACAAAATTTACTTTTAGGCATATTCTTTGGGAATGTATTTTTTGTGACAAATGGAGCATAATTAAAATTATTAACTGGAGGTGATTGAGGCTACTGTGGTGTGATTGAAAAAGTAGTGGCTTGGGTCAGGCATCCACATCACTTGTTCTCTCTGAGACATTTTTCACATCTAGAAAATAGGAATAATAAGATATTTATGAGAAGCTAGTTTTAATGATTAAATGAAAGGATTTATTTGGAAGCAGTCGAGCATTTGGTGGTCAGTTGAATGGAAATCTGAAAAGCATTATAGTGATAGATTTTTTTTCAGTTGAGGTCTTTAGAGTAAAAGTTTAAGAGAATGAAGTGACTATGTCTCATGCTTATCTTAGCTGTATCTGTATAAGGTTTTTTAAACTTGGTTTTTGAGTGATAGGAGACTCATGATATATATAGTTTTAATATATGTATAATTAATGCGGCCTTTTGAGCATGTGGAAATCTTAATTTTTTTCCCCCTCTTATTTTCAGCTTCATTTACCTCTTAATTCTCCTTTGCCTGGAAGTGAGTTGACCAAGGAACCTTTTCGCTGGGATCAGAGACTCTTTGCACTAGTGTTGCGGTTGCCGGGCACCATGTCAGTAGAATCAGAACAGTTGACAGGTGTACCTTTAGATGACTCTGCGATCACACCAATGTGTGAAGTGACGGGCGGTAAGTTTTTCTCCTGGCAATAATCCAGAGAGTTAAGGCAGAGCTTATCTGAATGTTTTTCAAAAACTCCATGTTGTTCAATAAGCTGATGTTACAAATTAGTAGACATACGTGGTTTTAAAAAATACACTGATGAATGTCTGTGCTCTGATTTGAATGGGGTTTATTACTGTTGGATCTGAAATGAATGGTGTTTTTCTCTGCCCATATAGAAAGTGCTGGTATTTGAAGTTGTTAAACTCTTTTCTTATCTATAAAGATTACCAGTATTTACAAATGTGGCAGAATTATTTTCTGTGGAAATGGAGAGAATTTTGAGAATCATCTCATCAACCATATAAAGCTTAACACCTGGTTAAGTGCAGTTTTCCCTAGAGGCAAAGAAAGCTGGATGGCAGGTTAGAGGGCCAGGCAGGGAGGTCTTATCCAGCTGGTCACTATGTTAAGTGAACATTAATGATACTCTTGAAAGAAAATATGTAATAGACTCACAACTTCTATAATGTGGAATTGGTAGGCAGGTGGGTTAAATTCATGCTGATAGGTTTTGAGTATCTACTGGGTACAAAGCACCATCTTCTGCTTTAGGACTTCAGTAGTGAATATGACAGGCAATGGTTTCCTTGCTTTCATGGAGCATTTTAGTTCTCACCTAATTTCAATACTAAATTGTCCAAGTCTGGCATACCATTGTTTCACCTGGGTCAGGGCCCTGTGACATCAGTCTCCAGATACAATCACAGCCAGCTGTATAAGTTTAAAGGGAAATACAAGATTTAATTAACATTTTAGGTACCTTTCTTCTAAAATTCTGTGGGGAAGGGGGTGGAAATCTGCAAAATTCACAGACAAAACCGGTATCTTACACAGGTATGTGAAGTAGATAGATTAGGAAGTTATTTTCACATTATTAAATGTTCTTATTTATAGAAGTACTTTCTAGTGAACTCTTGTAACTCTTTAACTAAAAAAAAAAAATATATATATAGATATATATATATATATATCTATATATATACATTTTAAAGGACAAACATATCTATCTAACTTTGAAAATTCACTGCTAACAATTCCTTGTGCATGGATAATATTTTTCAGTGACAGTCCTAATTATTCTATGGGTAGATTCACATTTGTATTCAGAATAGTTTAGTTTTCAGCCTTGAACTGACTCACTTGCTAAAATCCTGATTTTTAAAAAAGTTTTTAAATACCAGATTGGAGGCCTTGAAGCTGTAATTTACACTTTTAATTTAAATTTAATTTAAATTTTTGGAAATTTTTTATTATATATTACTCAAAATTAAGATAAAGTTATGGGACTATATGTACTGTAACTTTTGTCTTCTAGAATCCAGAATATTCAGAGTGTAAAAGGAAGTGAGTGGTATAAGCAGAGAGGGTCTGCAATGAACCTGAGAGATCATGTAGTGGTTAATATCCTTGCCTTTGGGCAGTAATGCACTAAACCTATTCTGTTTATTCTTTGAAAAGAACATCTCCAGAGGTGAAGACTCTGAGTCACCCTTGGTGATATCTTTCAGTGACCCAGAAACCTTGGTCAGGAAATTAGGAAGCTTCTCCAAATACATATCCTGAATCTCTCCTGATGCAGTGGTTTATTTGCCTCTTTTTATGCTCTTGCTGTAGCAGTAGGAGCTGCTCAAATGCCACTCACCTTTTCATAGATCTGAATATGTATTCCTTTTTTATTGTTTTAAAAGAATGTTTACTAAAGAAACTTTTGAGAATAAAACGTTAGAAAAGTACAAAGAACAGAAAAGCTAAGGCCCACTGGTATTGCACTATCCAGATATGTAATCACTACTAACAATTCCTGTGCATTTTTTAACTTAATGATAAGAGTATGTATGTTCATTTATTTTTCCATCGTAGAATAATTCTTGTTTACTAAGGAAAAGTTGGAAAGAAATGTGCCTGTGTTGCCAAAGTTATTAATATTTTGTTATGTTTTCTGTGTATACTTTAAAAAATTATATAATTGTCATTGTAAGCATTTTCCTTTTATTATCCGGTAATGAATGAGTATCCACTCTATATAACTATTCTTGGTGCTGGAAATATAACAGGAATGATAAGCAAAGGTTACCTTTTAGACTGTGTGACAGATAAAACCATAAAATGAATAAATACTATTACAGAGTGCTACTTACTATGAAGAAAAAGTAGGGTAAGGGTGTAGAGAATAACTTGAGGCCAAGAATAAGTATTCTTTTTTTTTTTTTTTAATAAATGTTGGCCTTCTTTTTTTTAATGTTTTATTTATTTTTGATACAGAGAGAGACAGATCATGAGAGGGGTAGGGGCAGAGAGAGAAGAAGACACAGAAATGGAAGCAGGCTCCAGGCTCTGAGCTAGCTGTCAGCACAGAGCCTGACGCGGGGCTCGAACCCACGAACGTGAGATCTGACCTGAGCCGAAGTCGGAGACTTAACCGACTGAGCCACCCAGGCGCTCCAAGAATAAGTATTCTTAGAAGGTCGTTTGAGGAGGTGCCTTTTTTTTTTAAACCATAGACCTAAAAGATATGCTTACCCCTAGTTTGAATCAATTTAATATATTGCTTATCCTCAGAGATTATTGTACCTGTTTAAAGAAATAAAACATTTATTTTTTTAAACTTTTTTTTTTAAACATTTATTTGTTGCTGAGAGATAGAGACAAAGTGTGAGCAAGGGAGGGGCAGAGAGAGAGGGAGACACAGAATCTGAAGCAGGTTCCAGGCTCTGAGCTATCAGCACAGAACCTGATGCGGGGCCCAAACCCACAAACTATGAGATTATGACCTGAGCTGAAGGCAGGAGTTTAACCAACTGAGCCCCCCAGGTGCTCCAACATTTGTTCTTTTATAAGTTACATTTGTGTGTCTCTAACCTTAAAGCCTCTTGTTTTAATGGGGATTAAATCAGTCTTAGTTGTGTCTTAAAAATCCCTCAAATTATTGTTACAGCATGTTCACTGAGTCTTTGTTGAAGTAGAACTGACCTACATGGTGAATTAGTTCAGGTATATAGCATAATGATTCAATATTTTACATGTTATGAAATGATCCCCCACAGTAAGTCTACCTAACATTCGAGCAGAGATCTGAATAATGGAGTAAATCATACAGCGATCTATGCAAAGAAAGTAGTAGGGGAGGAACACGCTCTATTTTAGTGAGTGACAGGAAGGCTAATATGGCTGGAGAGGGTAATACCGTGGGTTTAGGGCAGTAGGCAAAGGCCAAATATTGAACAGCCTTTTAGGCTATAATAAATATTTTTTATTTTTTAAGTGTGATGAGAAGCCATTGGAGGACTTTTTATAGGAGGTGACATAGGATTTCTTTATCTGAAAGATCACTTCAGCTAGATGAGAAAATAGTATAAAGTGGCAAGAATAGAAACAGGCTAGTTAAGAGATGATAGTACTTTGGTCTAAAGTGCTGGGTTTGGGGTGGTAAGAGGTGGTCTGATGCAAAGGAGAACTAAAGGAGGAATGAATGAGGGAGGAATGAATCAAGGATGATTTCTAGATGACTTCCTTGACCTGAATAACTGAAGTAAATGCCCATTACATGGACTGAGATGGGCACACTGGGGAGGAAAAATGCCTAGTGGATATGATGGTAGAAGCATTTTATAAAAATTGTGTAAGACTTGGAGAATAAATCAATTTAACTTTCTTAGCCTCTACAAGGACTGTTGTTGAACTTACTAGAAATATTCTTTTTATCTCTTTTCCATTTTACTAAAATGCCGGTATAATAGACTTTTGTGGGAAATTTTTTTCACTCTTGCCTTTAGACTCACTTTATTTAGTTTGATGTTTTTGTGGACTCTACACAACAATAAGTGAGCAGCTTCTTGAGGTGTCTGCTTGTCTCACAGATATAAGCAGTGATCCTAGAAACTTAATGCTTCAATACAGAGGGTCGTAGATTATAGGGGATGATTTTTGATCTAGAGAATAAAAGAAATATCACATAGGATAAGGCTTACTTTGTAAAGATGAGAAAATTTCCTGTTTCCTCTTTAGCTTTCAAAGGAAAAAATGGATTTTTATTATTTGCCAGGTGACCTAAGTTTATTAACTTTTTCTTTAATAAAGTGTCTTTGTTAGTAATTCTATTTTATACTAAGATTATAACTCATTTACTCATTTTTCTAATCAATTAATTGATGATGACACAGGTTAGAAGAGCAGAGAGAATTGCCACAGTTACACTTAAAAACTTTTGTTTTTTAATGACTTCTTAGGAATATGCCTAAATTTAATGAAATAAGATATTCAGGCTTTATATAATCTTCTAAATACTTGGTGTATTATGATCATCAGCCTTTATATGTATTGCATTATATATATATGTTTGACTCAAAAAATATTTTAACTTGCCAGTTCTTTCAAATAAGTGTGGTTCCATTTAGACATTCTTTTTAAAATACCGACTTCAAATTAACATCAAGATTTCCAGGGAACAAAGAATACCCAGATTAAAATTTCTAATGACCTGTGAGGTTTTGACTCTTGGCTATACTGCTCTTATTAACTTGGATAAATTAACCTCTCTGTGCTTTAGTTTTCTCATTTATTAAATGAAGAAAGTAGCCCACACAGTTGTTGCTAGGATTAAATAAATCAATATGATAAAGTAAGTAGAATAGTGCCAGACACATAGATACTTAGTAATTGGTAGGTATTTTTATGATTACGACTATTATTATTGCATACAGGTAAGTTGTTTGTTATGTGATACTTGTTTTTCTAAGTGGAGCTGACTCTGAGAATTTGAATCATACTACTGCCTAATGTTTTCTGAGTAGCCTTTCGCAAATCACATGTTTAGTATAAACTGATATGAGTAATTTGATAGGTCAAATATAATCATATAACTGTATTTGGAAATAATTGGTGGAATCAGAAAAAAATAGTAGGAATGTTTTCATAGTGAGCTTACTGCAGACAACACTGTAACATGTTTGAAGGTTTTCAGCATTGGTTTGGATCAGTACCTTTGAGAGAAATATGATATAAGTTACATATGTAATTATAAATGTTACAGTGGTCACTTAAAAAGGTGAAATTTTAATATCTTTTGACTAAATCAATAAATACAAAGTATTTCAACATGAAATTGATATTTAAAAATCATTGAAATAGTTTACGTTTTTCATATTAACTTAACAAAATCAGGTGTATATTTTATGGTTAGTATACATCTAAATTTGGACTAGCCATATTTCAAGTTCTTAGTAGCCATATGTGGCCAATGATTACAGTATGGGACAACACAGCTCTAGATATATTTATTAAAAATCCCTATTAAAGAGATCTTTTCACTAGTATTTTTTCTTAACCACTAGCATTTTAAGTGCTTTGTACTAGAAATCCTACAGGTTAAAATATACAAAAGGGAAATTCATTTAAGATAGATTAATTCCCAAGTATGCAAACCAGATCAAATTCAGAAAAGTACATGCTACCATCTATATGTTAAAGTGCAAATATTTAAAATATGCAGTAATTTCCAGCAGACCATTAAAATATTGATTATCTGCCATGTGTTTAGCATTAATCTTAGTGATAATATTTTTGTTAAGCAGGAGTAAGATTTTGAAGGTTAATTATTAGATGTTGTGTATGTGTATTAAAGATGGATTATATTGGTAACAGTTGAGAGATAATTTTATAAATTTATTTTATTATATTTCATATAATATATATGATACATATATTAAGTATATAATGTGATTTTTTTCATTGTGGTTTGTTCAGACCGAATTTCTATTTTCTGTATACCTATATTTAGAAGGAAAAGTTTACATACTCTCATAAAATGGAATTATTGGTTGATTAAAAATAACTAGTTCATGATCCATAAGATCATGAAATAAAGACAGACTTTATCATTGAACTTTTAGTTAATAGTATCAGAAACCTCACTATGGTTTTATCTTGCTAAAGGTTGAAATTTCTGGAACTAATAACTTTATTCTTTTTCTCTCAGGCCGCTCATACTCTGTGTGTTCTCCAAGAATGCTTAATCAATGTCTGGAGTCCTTGGTACAGAAAGTGCAAAGTGGGGTGGTAATAAACTTTGAAAAAGCAGGACCAGATCCTTCCCCTGTAGAAGGTATTATTGTACTTACAGACATTCTAAACTTCATCATTGAACTAGAACTGAAAAATTTACTATGATTTGGCTTCAGTATTGACAAGGTCAAATTGGGGTTTTTTTGGTGTTTTGTTTTGTTTTTTAATGTTTTTTATTTATGTTTGAGAGACAGAGAGAGACAGTGCGAGCAGGGGAGGGTCAGAGAGAGAGGGAGACACAGAATAATCTGAAGCAGGCTCCAGACCTCTGAGCTAGCTGTCAGCACAGAGCCTGACGTGGGGCTCGAACCCACAAACCGTGAGATCATGACCTGAGCCAAAGTCAGATGCTCAACCAACTGAGCCACCCAGGCGCCCCGACAAGGTCAAATTTTTAAGATGACAAAATGGCTATTGGTAAAGATGGAAAACTAAATAGGAAGGTCAAAGTAAACTGATAGTTCAGTACCATCACTTTTTTAATATCGATTGTTGATAGCCTGAAATTTTTATTGGGGTCAAAAACCTTATTAAGCATTTACAGATTAGCAACTTTATATTTCCTTTTTAGGAAAATGTATGCCACTTTTCTTCTCTCCAGCACATATGTTTCTCCTGTGTCCCATAATTCACAAGAGTGTTCCATCCAAGTGTATATTTCCTTAGCTGCATTTTTAAGGATCAAACTGGTGAGAAGCAAATAAATGGTTTGTGTGGTTAGAAAAATGAGAAACCAGTCTTCGCCATGAAGTTGGATTCTATTAACTCCAGTTGAACCTCCACCTGACTATTTTAATATTCTGTTACATGAACTATTTATATTAGCTAGAGGACATAAGGGGTTACACTAGAGCCAGTGGACAGCTTATATCTGGGACCCTCTGCATAGTATGGCATAGCTTAGAACTAGAATTAGAAAATCATTAATGACACCTGGCAGAGGTGACCCACTAGAGTGGGGAATTGGGAGAAGAGAAAAGTCATAAGGATAAAAAAAATGGGTACACTCAGAGGGGGATTATAGGAAAGCAGCAGAAGATGGTAAAATTATATAAATTGTGTCATTGTATCTGGTTTAAAAAAACAAGCTTTTTCTTTAACTGAATTGTTAGACATGGAATGTGTTTATTTTTAAATTACTTTAATATTTGGCTTAGAGTTAGGCACCAAGTAAATGTTTATTGAACTTTGAAGACAGTTGCTATTTTGCTAGAATTATTTTAGGTGCTTTTTATCTGGATTTGCATATTAAATTTTTTAAGTTACTTATGCTTTAGTTAAAATGATTTTAAAGAAATAATTCACTTAGCAGTACTTACCTAGTGTTTACTAAGCCGAGTATGATGATGAAGAGAGTGGGTGTCTGACCTTATCATCTGGTAAGGAAAACATATCATTCATTAAACAAGTATTTACCATAAAGGAGGTTTTACATATTCCAAACGGGCAAGTGAAGGATATTGTGGGACCTCCTTTCAAATGCTGAACTCATAGTTGGACTTCGCAGACTTAACTGTTTCATGAATTTTAATATAAATGTTAAGTAAGTCATAATAGTAGAACCATTCAAAAAAAATAAGAAAATTCAGAATTGAACAAGTATTCAGACATTTTCATTAAGCAACATAACAGTGGGTATAATTTAACTTATGTTTTCTCCTTATTGACATATGCTTTCTTTGTCTTAATCTCTTTGCTGCAGATGGGCAGCCAGATATATCAAGGCCTTTTGGATCACAGCCCTGGCATAGCTGTCACAAACTCATATATGTAAGACCAAATCCTAAAACTGGGGTTCCTATAGGTCATTGGCCTGTCCCAGAATCTTTTTGGCCAGATCAGAATTCTCCAACACTAGTAAGTACACAAGAAACTGATGTTGTAATAGTAACCATTCAGCTGCCTTTTTTTTAAAATGTATTTATTTTGAGAGAAAATACATGAAAGCGGGGGGAGGGCAGAGAACGTGGGAGACAGAGAATCCCAAGCGGGCTCTGTGCTGTCAGTGCAGAACTGATGTGGGGCTCAAACTCATGAACCGTGAGATCATGACCTGACCTGAAGTCAGATGATTAACCCACTGAACCACCCAGGTGCCCCTTAACTGCTTTTCATACTAGTTTTAAGAACTATCAAAGGTGTGGCTAATTTATCAGAATTAGACAGATGTTCAAAGTGCTGTGGTAAGCTGTTACTTGATTTAGTACACTGTATGTTGTTTATTATGAAGTAGTAGGGGAAAAATGTCTGTTTTCTTTAATACTATGCTTTTTATTATTGGAATCTGGAGGCAAAGTCATAGATGGAACAAGTGTTTTTCTTTGATCTCGAAATGTAATGTAATATGAGGATTTGTCTGTAGGACACAATTGAGAATTGAAATAAAAGTTTAGGAAATAATTCCAATTGTAATCTTTTAGGATGTGGTCTTAGAAATTCATGTTGACTTTCTTGGTTTTAGGTTATGTTCAGTGTTTTCATTCAGGAAGTTTAATATAGAAATAACTTTCTAGTCTTGTTTACATGAATTATTTTTAGAAATAGTGGAGCTTATTGAATGAACATTGTGAATTATCAGTATTCACTCTGTGGTCCTTATAGTGATAGTATAACTTTGTGTAAATTAATATCTAGTCAGTGTTGTTAATACACTAGTTTTTCAGATTAGCATTTTTTTCTGGTATCTGAAGGTATATAGGATACTTTGTGGGAGAACATGACAGTAGTTCTTTGCTGTTACCCTTAGAAGATAAGGATTGTATTTCAAAGATTATGAAGTAGTTTTAATGTTTCATGCAGTGATCATATGTGAATTACACTGAACTCTTTCTGAACCCTTTATATTATTATTTTTTACTTTAATTCCAGTTAACGGTGTTATATTAGTTTCCGGTGTACAATATGGTGATTCAACACTTCTATACATCACTCTGTGCTCATCACAGTGCGCTGTTTAATCTCCATTACCTATTTCACCCATCTCCCACCGACCTCCCCTTGTAATCATCATTTCTCTATAATTAAGAGTGTTTCTTGATTTTTCTTTCTTATTTTTTTCCTTTTGCTTGTGTGTTTCGTTTCTTAAATTCCACATATGAGTGAAATCATATGTATTTTGTCTGTCTTTGACTTATTTCACTTAGCATAGTATTCGCTTACTCAATTCATGGCATTGTAAATGGCAAAATTCCATTCTTTTTTGATGGCTGAATAATATTCCATTGTTTTTATATACTGCCTCTTTTTTTATCCATTCATCTATTGATGGACACTTGGGTTGCTTCCATATCTTGTTGATAATGATGTTGCATTGGCATACGTGTCTCCCTTCAAATCCGTATTTTAGTATCCTTAGAGTAAATACCTAGTAGTGCAATCGTTAGATCGTAAGGTAGTTCTGTTTTTCACTTTCTGAGGAACCTCTGTACTGATTTCTACAGTGGCTGTACCAGTTTGCATTCCCACCAAGAGTACACAAGTTGAAACCTTTATACTTTAAACCTATATTAACTCTTTAGGGTACATTTTACTTTTACTCTATACAAGGTCTATAAAGTGATGTTTCCTTTGTTTATTAGGGATTTAATGAAGTAGTACATGAAACTAAGGCTTTATAAATTTTAGTGAGGTATCTTCTTTATTCCTTTTTCTGATTGAACCATTATAGTTTTAAAAGCTGGCCTTTATAGAGAAACTCTTACTTTCTGTAGTCCTTTTACTTTCCCTTCAGGTGCCCATCCAACTTTCACAGAACAGATGCCATGTTTGTGTCAAATATTGCCCTGTTGATTATTCATTCTATTGTATATATGTAGGGTACTTGTTAAGTCCTAAAAGAAAGAAATCTAAAACCAGTTGTCACAAGCATTATCTATTAATACTGCTCTAATTGCAAATTGTTAGAGAATTTTGAAGTGTGGGTAGGATTTCAGTTGGGGAGGAAACAGTATGGGGAAAAAGTATCGAAGTAAAGAACAAGATGTATTTAGAGGAATGAGAGATAGAAGAGCATAGGTGGGTCATACCATGTATGTGGTATGTGGGACATTGAGAATACTATTAAATAAACCAAAGTACTCCTGACATTAAATGCCTGGTTAAGGAGCTTGAGCTATTCTCACTGGGATTCACAGGATAAGCGCAGATGTTTTTAACAGAGTGATGCTGTAGAAAGTTTAATCTGGTATTAGGAGATGAGTAGGAAAGTAAGCAGGCTGTCTAGAGAGCTATTGCTATGATTCATGCAAGAGATGTTAAGAGTTTAAATTAAGATGATGGAGGGGCACCTGGGTGGCTCAGTCGGTTAAGTGTCCGACTTCGGCTCAGGTCATGATCTCGTGGTTCGTGGGTTCGAGCCCTGCATCAGGCTCTGTGCTGCCACCTCAGACCCTGGAGCCTGCTTTGGATTCTGTGTCTCCCTTTCTCTCTGCTTCTCCCCCATTCATGCTCTGTCTCTTTCTGTCTCTCAAAAATAAGAGTTAAAAAAAATTGAATAAAAATGATAGAAGAGAGAATCATAAAGAGACAATATTGGAAAGAACTGGCAAGATTTAGTACCTAAGAATATTAGTGGAGAAAGGAAATTTTTAGAGTTGTCAAATAAGATGCATTGATACTGAAATTAAGTGTGATTTATTAGAAACTGGTTCTGAATTCTTATTTTTTATTTTGTTTAAATAGATTTTTTGTTTTTTGTTTTCTTAAAGATCCTGACTTTTTAAAAAGTTTATTTATTTTGTGAGAGAGAGAGAGTCCCAAGCAGGCTCTGCACTGTCAGCACAAAGACTGATGCGAGGCTTGAACCCTCAAACTGTGCGATCATGTATGACATGAGCCAAAACCAAGAGTTGGGATGCTTAACTGACTAAGCTACCCAGGTGCCCCTAAATAGATTTTTTTAAATGTTAATTTATTTATTTTAAGAGAGGGAGAGAGAATCCCAGGCAGACTCTGCACTGTCACTGCAGCCTGACATAGGGCTTTAACTCAAAAATGGTGAGATCCTGACCGGAGCCAAAATCAAGGGTCTGTCGCTTAACTGACCGAGCCACCCAGGCACCCCAGGTCCTGAATTGAAATCATGGTTACACTAGTTATTAGCTGTGGTTTTGGTCTGTTATCTTCTTTAAGCCTCAATTTCCTAACTGTTAAATGGAGATAATAGCTCCTATCTCATGGGATTGTTTGGGGGAGTAAATGAAGTAATAAATGCAAAGTTTTCTTTGCCAAGTTCTGGAAGACACCCTCTCCCACCAACACACATTTTTCCTCTTGGACCTCAAATTTTAATCCAAAAAGATAAGTGAGTTTCATGGACTGATTCAATAAGATATGTGTCAGGTACATGCAAGATACAGTAAAACAATAGTGCTAACCTTCTGGAACCTCCCATTCCACAGGAAGGTCAGACTTGTAAACGTAGTACACTGGAGCGTGCTAACTGTACTAGAGGCATGGAGCAGAGCCTAGAGGAGGTGGTGCCTACATGCCTGCTATGTAATGGGGTATAGGGCAAGAAAGCTGTCGGGGAGGAAATCTCTTAAACATTTTACTTGCCACTCAGACTTCAAAACTTAGTGTGTTTGCCAGTATGCAAGGGAGAAAGTAATAAAGCAGCCAGGGATGACATGAAACTAAGAGCATGAAAAGATGATCATCTACTTGGATAACTTGCAAGTAGTTTGGCATGGCTGGAACATAGGGTGTGCATGGTGTGTGGTGGTTGAAGGCCAATGGGGACGAGATCATCAAGGCTCTTTGTATCTGGTATTTAGTGAAAAGAGTCTGTCTGGGTCCTATTTTTAGGTGATTATTAGCTTCTACTTTTACCAAGTAATTTCAGATAGGGAAATTACATGATCATATTTCTATTTTGTGGCTATGGGATTGATTGGAGGGAGCTAATTAGAGAGGTTAATTAAAAATAAGTAGTTGTACTAGTCTAGTCTGAGAAGTGATGAAGGCATAAATCAGAGTACTAAGAAATAAAAGATACATTTCTAGAGAGTGAGAATTTAGTAGTTACAGAGGGTGGTAACTAAATACCACCTGCCAAGTTTATGTGTGACTTAGAATTTGTGGATTTTATCTAGGCCTTTGTGATAGTTAAATATGGAGGATAAGGAGGAGATGTTAAGGATAACACCTAGGTTTTTAGAACAGGTTTTGTAGCTTGGGAGAGAAGGAACAAATTGCATAATACTGTGTCTGAGCCAAAATGATGGATTTGGGAGCTACTGGTCATCGGTGGTAATGGAGTAATTAGCGTCTTTAATAACTGTGAAATTTCAAGTTATTTCTTCATGGCTTATATTTCCTTCCCCAATCTTCAATTGGTGAGATTTTTTAGGAAAGAGACTACTTGGCAAGCAGAGATTCAAAATGCCTTTTTTTTTTCTCCTTTAAGGTATTTTGTTTTTTTGTGCCTTTAGATCGAGTTCTCCAAAGTAGTGTGTAAATACCACAGAGAGAACCAAAGTGCTCTATTGGAATCGGGAAGGAAAACATTAGGACTTCTTTTTATGTATATTTTTTCTCCAAATTTTAATATTACTTTGGTATATATTTTATTACATACTTCTATATTAATTTACAAGTAATTTATAAGTAAATGTGTGTATGTTCTAATATATATTCAGAAATTTTTACTCATTAAGGTGTATTATCAGTTTGGAAGCTACTATTCCATACAAAATATGAGTTAGAAATGGTTTTAACTCAAACCTACAATTGAGAACTTAGGAAGGTTTCTATACCTCAGTTATTTTT
Organism: Suricata suricatta; assembly: GCF_006229205.1. Classification (NCBI taxonomy): domain Eukaryota; kingdom Metazoa; phylum Chordata; class Mammalia; order Carnivora; family Herpestidae; genus Suricata; species Suricata suricatta. The sequence goes on along the minus strand of NC_043703.1, from coordinate 59,525,430 downwards.
TAGATGTGACAATTATGAGTACTCACTTACTCCAAAATTTTGCACTTCTGACAAATTTGGTTTTAACACCTAAAAAGATTTTTATGCTATATACACTTTTAAATGGTGTGTCTTTTTCTTGCAAATATTATGTAAAATTTAAGCATTACATTTTAAAGTATTTTCTTTCTGCTTTAATAGTGCTGTTAGTAGTAAATTAAACTACCCAGCAAAATTGAGGACTTGAGTAAATTTTGATAGTGAGGGATACTGAAAATGAGTTTGTTCTGGTATTTTGTGTAAATAGTAATACTAAGACTTTTCCTTCTAGCCACCTCGTACATCTCATCCTGTAGTGAAGTTTTCCTGTACAGACTGTGAACCAATGGTTATTGACAAATTGCCTTTTGACAAGTATGAGTTGGAACCTTCGCCACTGACTCAGTTTATCCTGGAAAGGAAATCTCCTCAGACATGTTGGCAGGTGAGCTGAGCAACTACACTGACTTAAAAATTGAAGTTAGATTTTTTTTCAAAAGTTAAATTGAATCAGTGGTTTGATATTCTGTAAAGTTTATTACATGTGAAGTTTTAACTACTCTCTTTTCACAGGTATATGTGAGCAATAGTGCAAAATACAGCGAACTTGGCCATCCCTTTGGTTACTTGAAAGCCAGTACAGCACTGAACTGTGTCAACTTATTTGTGATGCCTTACAATTACCCCGTCCTCTTGCCCCTTCTAGGTAAGTCACTCATGTCCCATTCTCATGGGCTCAGAGCATGCATACCAATTTCCCTAAAAACAAAGTTTGGGAACATCTCTTTGTAAGTTCTCTCATGTTTTGTGGAAATTAATAGAACTGTTTTTAATACTCTGAAATATCAAGCCTATCTAAGACTGTTTTATAGCTACCCGTGTATGTTTGAGGTAAATTAAAAGTCAGTGTCAAAACACCTTTGATTATTTTCTACAAGTTAGATTTCTTACATAGTTAGAAGTGGTAATAGAGGCTTTGTATTTGGTAAATAAGGCACTTTGTAGAAACCTATATTTACAGATCTGAATGTATTTTCTAAGAATTTATAAATTTCATTTGGTACATATTTTTCTACTTTAAAAATTTTTTCCCTAATGTTTTATTTATTTTTGAGAGAGAGAGAGAGAGAGAGAGAGAGAGAGAGACAGCATGAGCTGGGGAGGGTCAGAGAGAGAGGGAGACACAGAATCCGAAGCAGGCGCTGAGCTACTTGTCAGCACAGAGCCCGACGCGGGGCTCGAACCCATAAACCTCGAGATCATGACCTGAGCCAAAGCTGGGCGTTCAACCAACTGAGCCACCCAGGCACCCCTCTATTTATTTATTTTTTTTGAGAGTGCACATGCACGGGGGAAGGAGAGAGAGGGAGAGAATCTTAAGCAGGCTCCATATGAAGCACAGAACCTGATGTGGTGCTTGATCCCAGGACCTTGGGATCATGACTTGAGCCAAAATTAAGAGTTGGATGCTTGTCCGACTGAGCCACCCAAGCACCCCAGCACATATTTTTTAAGTGAATGAATTTGTTCCAGTGATTTAAAAAACCTAAAGTTAGTTTCTGGGGACCCTCTGGCTATAATTTTTGAATAGTACTGTTGGAGACTACTTTCTGTCCATGGAACCACATCAGATTTAAATATTATAGTCAAAATATTAGGAGGTATATTTTATAGAAAACATCATGTATGCTTTGTTTCTGTCCTCAAATCTGTTTAATGTTAAGGTCTAGATAGTTACAGATTTTCTTGTGTATTGTCTGATTCTACCTTTATTGTTTCATGAAATATTAGATCATGATTGGCATCTTTATTTTTTAAAATGGTATTACTAGTCAAATGGCAGAACCAAAATTTTTCTACTTTTAATTTCGTTGAAAATTTATGTCTGATGTTACTCTCTTACAATTAAGAAAGCAGGGTTTAAAAATGAAATGTACTTGACTAGATTTTCATGTCTGAAAAAAATGAATAATGATAGTTTGTTCACATTTTACATTTATAGATGACTTGTTTAAAGTACATAAAGCAAAACCAACATTAAAGTGGAGACAGTCATTTGAAAGCTATTTGAAGACAATGCCTCCCTACTATCTAGGGGTAAGAATGTTATTATTAAAAATAGAACTTGTTATAAAATTTTACATTTTGCTTATAGTTTACTGTAGCTTGTGTTTATTGCTGTTAGAGAATGTATAGAATATATAAATGTCATGAAAATTGAGTGTACAAATGACTGATAAAGATGTAGTGGTAAAGGAAGGTCTCAGCTATTTGTGGAATAATGATAATGGCAATGATAATGATGATGAGAACATGTATAAATGCTTACCTTAGGCCTGGTAGTATGCTAAGTATTTTACCTCATTTATTTTGTAATCCTATGAGGTAGAAATCATCATTCCTATTTCATAGATGAGGAAACTAAAGGATTAATAGATGAGTTCACTTCCAGGCAGCCTGGGTTTTAGAATAATAGCTCCAGTTGTTGTACTGCCTTGTTAAATTGCAGTTTTATAATTATTTTTCTGTAAGGTTACAAAATGGTTTGTGTTGGATTATTCCCTAAATCTCTAAAAACATGTTTTTAGGTACATAAGTATATATTCTCATAGAATCATATGTTTAGAACCAGAGCATAGGTCCATTTATATGTGGATTATTTTCAATAAATATAATGGAAACATTTTTTTGAGATGTGGCAATTTTAAAAACTTGCAGATGAATCGTATAGCCTGGAAATATAAAAAAAATCAAGATAAACCTAGGTGTTACTGTAAGAACACAGCATATATAATACATATTACACAGAAACTGTGTGCGAATTGATGATGTTATTAGTAAGGCTTCTGGTCAATAGGTTATTAGTAGTTAACTTTTTGGGGAGTCGAAATTATCTGCGGATTTTTGATCGTGTGAGGGTTGGCATTCCTAATCCCCATGTTGCTCAGTGGTGAACCGTACTTATCATAGTAGGTAAGACCATAATGTTTATATTATTGAATACATTATTTATTTTGTGAAAAAGTAACCTCTTACAAAAAAGACCAGTGCCAATAGCACTTTTAAACATTACTTTTAATATAGGAATATTATAGCATTTGACTATAATCCTAAATGGTCTCTACTAAGAACATTGATTTCTTGAGCTTTGAAAATCATATTTTAGAGTTGTAAGAGAGAAGTTGTGTGTCTAGCACATAGTGCCTGCCATGTAAGAGAGTGAAAAGAAAGACGCTGAATGTGAACTGTTACGTATGTCGACTCATTTAGGTTTCATAGCAACTGGGGAATTTAGGCAAAGCTGCATGGATTTGAAATGTCAGAGCTGGATTTGATTCCTGTTTGACACCAATGCTTATACACTTTCCGATGTCGATGAATGGCTGTCGTCCTTTTCTGACTGCACCCCACTCACTTACACTGGACTATCTCGCTGGTGATATTTTTCATTGCACGAGTGATTTCAGCTGTGCTCTCCTTATAATTGAAAGTTATTTCACTCTATCACATCTGTAGTAAATATTAGACTGGTTTTTCCTCTTATTTTTCCCTTGCAGCTTGTTTTGATTTGTTCAGTTCAGTTAATAACAGTAGTAATGATTAGCACTTACTGAAAGCCTACTGTGTACCAGATGCTTTTATGTGTGTTTTATATGTATAATTCATTTAATCCCATGGCCACACTATGAAGTAAATACTATTATTATACAAAAGAAAAACTTTAGACACAGAGAGCCACAACCCACCCAGTTACCCAAGGTAGAAATCTTCCATTTTTCTTGACTTTTTTTCACGTACTACTTAATTTCTATCAAATCTATCTCTGTGATGTGTCTCCGGCCTATTTCTTCCAAACTTAGTGTCTCCAACAATACTGTGAGTTTAGGACTTTACCCTTTCTTGCCCCAGGTGTTGGTAAGTCCTCTAGTCCTTTTTTAAGTATTTCAAGTGATCTTTCGTACCACTGGCAAACATTCCACTGAAATACAAATATGATTGGTACTCTTATTGAAGAAAAGAAGAAAGTCTTTTTGAAAATCTTCAAAACTGACAATACATGTAACATACATTTTTGACAAGTTTAGAATTGAGTGATATTTTCTTTTTTCCTATAGCCTTTGAAGAAAGCTGTTAGAATGATGGGAGCACCTAACCTAATAGCAGACAGTATGGAATATGGACTTAGTTACAGTGTCATTTCATACCTCAAAAAATTGAGTCAACAGGTAATGTTAAGAAATAGAGCCATTAAATATTTTGCTTGGTTTTGAATGCTTAACAGGCCAAATATTAGTTCTGATGGTTCTGATGGAATCACATTGTATGACTATATTAATGTTTGAAAACCATATATATCATATATTAACATAATTCAGTCTCAAGTATGTGGTATGCTGTTTTGGAATGTTAATTTCAAATAATTCCTAGTTTATGAAAACGGCTTCATTAATGTTTACAGAAATTCTGTAAACATTCTTTATGTTTTCTTTTGAGAAATGTGTGTTAGAAAGTTGCTTTACTTAAACAAAACTCAGTTTCTTTTGCTTTGTTTTAAAATCTATAATTTTTTCCTTTCAAAATGGGAGTTTCTTTTGAAATACTTGTTAAAAACACTGAATTTAGTCATTTGGAGCGTATCACACTAATAGATGCTATAGTGGTCAAGCAGTATACAGTTAGACTGCCAAGATATTACTACTGTATAGATATGTTATTTTTCCAGTACTCTTGCCATCACTACTTTAACTACTAATTGAGATGTAGGTTGGAAAGAGTCAAAATAATTGCTACTTGTTGTCATTGATAAACTACATCACTTTTTGTTATACTTGTGAAGATTTAATAATAGTGTCTTTAAGTAAATATTGATGGTATCTTTTTCCTAATTTTATATCACCTCTGATTTGGAAATACATATTTTCATTTAGGATGCACGTAAACATTTCATGATTTAAGTGTAGTGGGTATTAGCAAATAAAATAAAATTGAAGTTGTTTTTGTTTGCCCTGCTCCAAAAGGTTATTATAATTATAATGATTTAAAACTGTACAACATTATTATTTAAGCTCTGTGTATTTTACCAAGATTTTGGCATAAACTGTGCTACTTGAGGATTTAATTTCTTATATACTTTTTAAATATAAATATTTAATTTATAGATCAAAACTATTAGTATTTAATTTGTTAATTTAGATTATGTCGAGACCAACTGTTATTTATTTTTACTTTAGGCCAAAATAGAATCTGATCGAGTCATCGGATCTGTAGGCAAAAAAGTAGTACAGGAAACTGGAATTAAAGTCCGAAGCCGATCACATGGTTTATCAATGGCTTATAGGAAAGATTTTCAACAGTTGCTCCAGGGAATTTCAGAGGATGTTCCTCACAGACTGCTAGACCTTAATATGAAAGAATACACTGGGTTCCAAGTTGCTTTGCTCAATAAGGTAATAGTTATATGAATTTAGTATTTCTCTAGATAATATTCTGTTGTATTATTGAATAAATTACAATTTCTATTAACTAATATTTAGTTTGTACAGACTTTAGGAATACTTCTGTATCTGCAAAATATTGATCATTAATACTATCAATGAATGAGTGAATTTTAGAATTAAAAAATTATATATGCCGAATTGATGAATAGATGAGTAAACCAACCCATTCACTTAATTATTTATTAAATTCTGTAGAAAATCTGTTTTGTTTTTTTTCAATTTTAGAGTAGGGGAGGGGGCAGAGAAAGAGAGAAAAGTAGGCTTCATGCTCAGCACAGAGCTGAATACGGGGCTCAGTCCAACCACCTTGGGATCATGACCTAAGCTGAAATTAAGAGTTGGAGTCTCAACTAATTGAGACACCCAGGTGTCCCAATTTGTTTTATAAATGAGAAAACAGATGAGGCATCTAGCTGGCTCAGACAGTAGAGCATTTGTCTCTTGTCTTGGTCATGAGTTTGAGCCCCATGTTGGGTATAGAGATTACTTAAAAGAAAGAAAGAAGAGAGAGAGAAAAACTGATAAAGACAGAAAGAAAGACACACAGAAAGACATACACACGGAAAGGCAGGCAGGAAGAAGAAAGAGAGAGACAGGAAGGAAGAAAAGAAGGAAGGGAGGAAGAGAGGGAACAGAGGCTTAAAGATTGCTCAAAGTTGTATAGCTAGTGTTAGAGTAGAGTTCACTGTAGTTTGATGCTTATACTGATGACCTTGGGTGCATAGTATCATTTTAAGATATTTTATGAATATTCATTATTAAAAATATCCTCGTCCCAGGGGTACCTGGATGGCTCAGCAGGTTAAGTGTCCAACTCTTGATCTCAGCTCAGGTCTTCATTTCAAGGTCGTGAGTTCAAGCCCCATGTTGGGCTCCATGCTGAGCATGGGGCCTATTTTTTAAAAAATTCTTTATCCCAGTAGCCATTTTTTGTAGAAACAGACAAGCCAATCTAAAATTTATATGGAAATTTAAAGTTTCTAGAATAGCTAAAACACTTTTAGAAAAAAAGACTTACACTATGTAATTTTGAAAGTTACTGTAAAGTTGTAATGATAATCAACATGTTGTGTTGTTGGCATAAGGATAAACTTAAAGAACAGTAGAACGGAAGAGAGTCTAGAAGTAGGCCCTCACAACATGTAGTCAATTAATTTTTAACCAGAGGCGTCAGAATAATGCAGTGGGTAAGAAGACCATCTCTTCAGACATAGTGCTGGACTCATGTAGAATTTAAGAAACAAAACAGATGAACATAGAGGAAGGGAAGGAAAGATAAGATAAAAACAGAGGGAGGCAAATCGTAAGAGACTCTTATATGCAGAGAACAAACTGAGGGTTGCTGGAGAGGAGGTGGATGGGTGATGGGCATTAAGGAGGGCACTTGTTGGGATGAGCACTGGGTGTTACCTCTAAGTGATGAACTACTGAATCCTCCTGAAACCAGTACTACTCTATATGCCCTATATGTTGACTTACTTGAATTTAAATTAAATAAAAGAAAGTAAAAAAAGAATAGAAAAGAAAAGAAATTGTGCTGGAACAGTTGGATACCTAATAAACTTGACCTTTACCTGAAGTGCTCATGGTCTTAAATATAAAAACTAAAACTGTAAACTTCTAGAAGAAAACAGGAGAAAGCCTTCATGACATTGGGTCAGGAGTCATTGAAGATTTCTAAAATATAGAAAAAGCACACATATAAAAAAACTTGGTAAATTGAACTTCATTAAAATGTAAACTTTTATCTATAAAAGAAACTTTGTAAAATGAACAGGCAAACTACAGCCTGGGAGAAAAGTATGTATAAAATAAAGAATTTGTATCAAAATACATAAAAAACTTCTACAACTCTATAAAAAGATAAACATCTATTAAAAATGGCAAAATATTTGAACAGATACTTCACCAAATAAGATAACACCAATTTGCATATGCACATAAAAAGATGCTGTACCTTAATGGCCATTAGGGGAATGCAAAATACAGCTACAGTGAGATCCCACTTCCCACCCACTACAATGGCTGTACTTGCTATATAACTAGCAGTTCTTGTAGGTGTCTACCTGAGAGAGATGAAGATGTATGTCCATAGAAAGGCTTTGTATGCAGATGTTCATAGTAGCATTGTTCATAATAGCCAAAAACTGAACAGAAAACAGTTCATCAACTGGAAAATAGATAAAGATATGCTCTATCTATAGAATGGAGCACTACTATGGAGTAAAAAAACAACAGACTACTGATACATGAACAACATAAATGAATCTCAAAACATCATCCTTAGTGAAAAAAAACTAGCTAGAAAAGATTTGATACAGCAAAATTCCATTTATAAAATGGAATGTAGGGAGACAGAAAGCAGATCAGTGGTTGCCTGGGGAGAGGAAAAGAGATTGACTACAAATGGGCACAAAGAACTTTTCGGGGACGAGGGAAGTGTTCTTGGACTGGATTGTGGTGATGGTTTCACAACTGTAAGTTTACTGACACTCATCAAACTGGATACCTAAAGAATGATTTTATGGTATGTAAATTCTACCTCAAAGCTATTTTTCTTTAAACCTTCAAAATTGGAAATTTGTTTTATAAGATATTTACTTTCCTTAGGCAGAATATATAGTAAAATCTTGAGAGATGTGAATTTAAGTTATTTGGTTGGCTCACTATCAATTTTTATCCTCTGGTTTTCAAAACAGTATATTAAGATTGCATCATAATTCTTTATTCTTTTTTTTTCAAATATTTTTTCATTTTTGAGAGAGAGATAGAGTGCTAGCGGGGGAGGAACAGAGAGAAAGGGAGACACAGAATCCAAAGCAGGTTCCAGGCTCTGAGTTGTCAGCACAGAGCCCGATGCGGCGCTCGAACCCACCAGTGGTGAGATCATGACCTGGGCTCGAGTCAGATGCTTAACCAACGAGCCACCCAGGCGCCCCTCTTTATTCTATATTTAAAGCTAATTAGACTCATATATCTTATTTCCAAACTTGTACTGCAGGCTAGGGATTTCAGTCTCTTTTAATTCTATATTTGAAAATAAATTTGTCTTTGAATGTTTTTCAATAGGATTTGAAGCCACAGACATTTAGGAATGCCTATGACATACCAAGACGGAATCTTTTGGATCACTTAACAAGAATGAGATCTAATCTTTTGAAGAGCACCCGCAGATTTCTTAAAGGACAGGATGAAGGTTGGATCATGGTTTTAATAATGGTGTTTTTCTTGTGAATTTCTTTATACTGAAAAAACATAATATGGTAATGTAGCGTTTAAAGCATTATTGAAGTATTTCATTTTCTTTGTAAATTCAAACAAATGAAGTAAAAAGTGAGTCATCCCTTGATTCTCGGAATTTCTTTCTACCAGTTTTCCTCAAATTTTATTCCCCAGCAGTGACAACCTGTATCAGCAGCTTAGTGTTTTTTTTGGCTTTGTTCATGCATTTACACACACAGGCACACACACAAAATCATTTTCTTGTGATACACAATACTAGCATCTGGTGGTTAAACTTGGCCGGTGAACATATGTCCTATTCCTTCAGTTATATCCATGGCCCTGAGTACAGATCAAGTCAGATGAGAATTTAACTCTTTGCCATCTCTGATGTCAGCATTCCAACTATACTTTTATTTACCTTTTTTAAAAAAATGTTTATTTATTTCGAGACCAAGAGAGTATGATGATGAGAGGGAGGGAGAAAGAGAATCCCAAGCAGGTTCGACATTTAGCAGAGTCTGACGCTGGACTGCATCTCGTGACTGTGAGATCATGAAATCTGTGCCGAAAACAAGAGTCAGATGCTTAACCAACTAAGCCATCCAGGAACCCCTCCCACCATAGCTTTGTATAAAAAGGGTTACTTATGTGATACTTCTTTTCTGTAAATTCTGCTTAATTGGAATAGAGTAGAAGAGACATTCCTTTTCGTGGTGATGTTAACACATATTTGCTTATTCTCTACACTCAAATTAACTGCAGTATTTCTGCTTTGTTTAGGAGGTAAAATCAATTCTTAAATTTTATTTTAAAAATCTCAAAGACCTCATTTATGTCACAATATTATAATGACAAACTAACTTTTCATATATGGTAAGGGAAGACTGCCTAGGATAACACCAGATAGCATTCATATACAAGAAGGTATTATTTGATAATTAAATGGAGTGTCCTTTCAGTGAGGTTAACTTTTGTTGTTCCTCTGTTCTGTTTGAAAAGATCAAGTGCACAGTGTTCCTATAGCACAAATGGGGAATTACCAGGAATACCTCAAGCAAGTACCTTCTCCACTTAGAGAACTTGATCCTGATCAACCTCGAAGGTTGCATACATTTGGCAACCCATTTAAGCTAGATAAAAAGGTAAGCTTGAAGTGTCCATTGTATAATTCATGTATGGATTTAATAGTTCTTACTTTAACTAAAGTAAGCTGAAGCTGTTTTCTTGGTAGACTAATAAATGTTAACATGGTTATAATCTGGTTGCTTTAATGGGAACTGGAATTAGTTGTGCCATCTAGAAAATATATATAATTCTAGGGAAATTATATTCTTTTTTTTGGTAGGGTATGATGATAGATGAAGCAGATGAATTTGTGGCTGGACCCCAAAATAAACATAAACGACCTGGAGAACCAAATATGCAAGGGATCCCTAAAAGACGTCGCTGTATGTCTCCACTGCTACGAGGCAGACAGCAGAATCCAGTCGTGAACAATCATATTGGAGGAAAAGGACCACCTGTACCTATGACTCAAGCACAGCCAGATCTTATTAAACCCCTTCCTCTGCATAAAAGTAAGAGTTAAAAAAAATTATTTGCTGCTTTTTGTTTCTTCTTTGGGGAAGAAATTTTTGTAATAAAATACAGAAAAAATTGATAAAGTCTAAGAGTTTCTAAAGAAGATAATTGTTTATTCTAAATTAGTATGTAATCATTCTATAGTCCTTTTATTTGAACATTTGTTGGACATTCCATATATTGTACTTTATTATAGCTCTCAGGATCTAAATAGCATTTCAAAATAACAGTTATTAATACCCATAGAAAGGTGGTTTTCAATTTCAGGTTACTTCAACAACTAATTATTAAATACATACACTATTGTAAACAGTGCTAGGCATTGAGGTGTAGCAGTGAACAAGACAATAGTGATCTCTGCCTTCATTTAGAATGAGTGAGGAAAGACCAGTCATTGAACATTTCATTAGAAGTGTGGTGAATGTTCCAAGTATGTTTTGGAACCACATGGCAGGAGGATTTAGCTTCGTCTGTGGGGTCAAGGCACTTTACTGAGGAAGTTATGTTTAAGCCAACATCGGAAGGCTGAATGGGAATTGTTTCACTAAAGCTGTGCATTTTGTACTAGTGCTAAGCAGTGTGCTGCATATTACTATCTGTACAGTGGTAGTATCAGAAGAATATGTGCAAACATATACAGTAAAGAGTAGCAAGGGAACTGAAAGAATTCTAGTATAGCAAAGGTGTTGAGGATGAGGGAAGGTGACAAATGAAAGATAGGTTGAGGCCAGATCATGGATGGAGGTTTTTGGAGGCCATTTTAAACCTTCTAGACTTTAAGGACAGCGAGAATCTTTGAAAGGTTTAGAAGAGCTAGTGACTTAATCTGATTAGCATTTTATGAAGACCAGGCTGACTGTATTGTGCAGAATACTGTTAGGGAAGAACAAGAAAGGATGTAGGGGAACTCTTAGTAAATTAATGGAATCATTAATTATAGGCAATGATCATTTGTGGTTTATAACCGGAGAGAAAACAAATATTATATAAATCTTGAATAGATGCTACAATGCTACTTCTGAAATACTCTTGCCAAAAAACAAAAAAGAAAGAAATTGAACCTTAATCTGGTCAAGCCTCTAGATCTAACTACCAATTTACAGGAAATAAAAGGATAGAAAAACATATTAAAAGACAAAGTAGGGAGACAATTAGCATAATCCAGATTGTGGAAAACTGTAGGACAAAGAATATGGGATATGTGTATCTCCAGAAAAAATGCATAGAAAAAAGAGAAGTACAGAAGGATTTACTAGATTAAAAGGTAGTTAAAAGACATATAAACCAATTACAGTATACAGGCCTGATTTGAACCCTGAATCAAACAAAATCCAACTTTTTTCCACAAATAGAAAATAGGTAAGGTAATTAGAGATTGTGGACCCTGATAGGATATTTGATGTTGTTAAATAATTATTCAATGCAAAGAAACCAGTTAAGGAACCCAAGGCAAATCTAATGACCTGCTAGTGGAGTTGTGAGAAGAACATGTATTTGAGAAATACTTGGACATATCAGCAAAGACTGGATGATGATGACTGGCTGGATGTCGGAACCAGCGCAAGAGAAGAGTTGAGAGATACTTGGTAGGGGAAGATAACGGGCTGGAGTAGAAGAAGAATTGAGGAGTGACTTTAGAGGTGCCTATTAAATTAGCCACGTGGAGATCCTAAGGTAGAAGACAGATAGTTTAGTTTAGAACTAGAAGAAGAGACTGGGATAAAGAGGGAGATGCGGGAGGCAGTCTTAGCCCCCACTGGAGTGAATTAAATCACACCAAGGAGAACAATGAGAAGAAAAAGCCTAGAACAGAACTTCGAAAGTGTCAAAGTTAAGGGGAGAAATAAGGTTTAAAAAAGATTGAGGAGGAAGAATCCAAGAAATAGGAGATGAGAAGAATTTTGGTGTCATGAGGGCTAACACGACAGAGAACTGAGTGGTTGGTGATTTCAAATACTTCTTAAATGGTTCAGTCAAAAGGATTGGAAATGTTCTACTGGCCTTTGGCTACCTTAGGCAAGAGCAATTTTGCTCCCACAAAATCACTGGGAAGGCAGATAGGAATAGTCCAGAGCCCAGAAGAAAGAATGCTACTTCCACTGAAGCAGAAGGGGTCTGGGCACAAGTGGAACAGTGAGAAGTAGAGGAAGTTCCTAGATCACAGCTCTGCTTTTCTTTCCTCTGTGAAGTAGGAGGTGATGCTTCTGGGAGGAAAGCAGGAATTGGGAAAGTCTGAGATGTTAAGAGAGCAATGAAGGTTAAAATGATCTTTTGTGGGAGAAGGAGAAAAGGTTGTAATAAGATTGCTGGGTCCTGTTTCTCCCGTAGTGGTCATCCTTCCAAATGCAGATATACAGCAAGCAGATAGGAAAGTCAGCAGATTTGGGGTTTTGCCTGGCAAGGGGGACAATAGAATGAGAGAACTTAGGACATTGGTAAAAAGTAATACAGGAGTGCCTGGGTGACTCAGTCAGTTAAGCATCTGACTTCGGCTCAGGTCATGATCTCACAGTTTGTGCGTTTGAGTCCTACATCAGGCTCTCTGACAGCTCAAAGCCTGGAACCTGCTTCGGATTCTCTGTCTGTCTGTCTGTCCGTCTCTCTCTCTCTCTATCTGACTATCCCCTGTTAATGCTCTGTCTTGCTCTGTCTCTCTCTCTCTCAAAAAATGAATAAACATTAGAAACTTTTTTTTAGTAATATGTATGGGATATATGTTGGGTACATAGAAAGAAGAATCTAGAAGGTAAGAGCTGATCATTGGGAGGGAGAAAGTGGAGAAGTTGCTGAAGTAAGGGCTTGGCTGAGTTACAGAGCCTACAGCAGGAGTCCTGCAAAAATCAGGGTTATGCTCCTCTGCCCATGAATTTGTATTTGATTTGAGAGGCAAACGAGTTGAGAAATTAAAGAATTGAGGCCATGTTCTTGGCAGGTAATCTGCATAGACATTGAAGTCCCATACTACAATAATCTCAAACTTTAATGTGTAATTGAATCACCAGGGGATCTAGTTAAACTGCAGATTCTGAATTCATTGTTTAGAGCAGGGCTCAAGATGAACATTTCTAGCAAACTTTCCGATGGTGCTAATACTGCTTGTATTAGACCACACGTTGAATAGTAATGATCTAGGATAATGTCCAAGGGACAGTGGGGGTGGAAGGAAGTCAGTGAACCACGTATGATCAGAGAGGTGTGCGTTAGAGATCAATAAAGATAATGATCAGTAAGGAGAGAGAGGATGAGTGGAGTGGCCTCCACTTTCTCGCATTTATCAGAGCAAGAGTGTTAGACGAGTGCATGGAGAGAGTAACCTGAAGTGGCACTGGAAGGTGAAGGAATTGATGACTGTATATCCTTATTTTAAGTCCATGGAAAGTATTTCGGAGGAAGCAATTTCTACTCTAAGTCTGAAAAGAAGAGCAGTTTTCTTTGTCAGAGAGCTGGGTTTCAGTTAAAGCAGGAATGATTATGGAGAATATTTAGGAAAATTTGCAAATCGTGGGCGGGGATTTAGGAGGGAGTCAGAAATTTGAGGGATTTTTGTGGGAATGAGTTTACCTTTGGATGGTAAATGAGGGAAGTAGAGATGACTTCAGCGGATGTCCTGGAGGTTTGGTGAGCAGTCAGGGAACTTACAGTTCAGTTGCGTTCCAGCGGGGTGGGGCGGGGGGGGGGGGGGGGCAGGCAAGAGTTTGTAAGCTTTTTTTAAGTCCAGTAGACTGATGAACTGCAGTGGGCACCAGGTTGTGCGCACTGTTCTGCATTGCTCAACTAAAGAAGAGTGGATGAGTGGTTTTAAGAAAAGCGTGTACTGTAAAGTACCTGTTTGATGGTGTGTTCCCAGCAGAATATTGAACACTTTGGACTCCCTGTGTTTACTTTGCCTCTAAATGATAGTAGACTGTATAAGGCAGAGGTAGGTTGGAATGAGCTAGGGCTCTCTAAGGAAAGGGTAACCCTGATCATCTTGGTCATATATGTTTCCTTAAAGCATTTGAAATCTACTTGTTCAATCAAATTGCCATAGAATAAAGCAGAGAACTAAAACTTGTTTGAAATTGGCTTTTATTTTTCTTTCCTAAGAGAAAAATTATACAGATTTTGTAAATACTGTAAATGTTTCACGTCTTAAGAACCATATCGTATTATTTGTTAATTTGCATCCATCAAGGAGATTAGTTGTGATCTGCTGTAATATTATTTGTAGCTTTATTTTTTTTTATTGTGTCCTTTCAAGTTGGCTCACATCATTTTTTCTCCTTTGTTTTTAGTTTCAGAAGCCACTAATGACTCGACAATAGATGATGTGGTTGAAAATCATGTTGCAGACCAACTTTCATCAGATATTACGCCAAATGCTATGGATACTGAATTTTCAACTTCCTCTCCAGCCAATTTACTGGAACGACCAACCAATCATACAGAGGCTCTTGGTCATGAGCATTTAGGAACTAACGACCTCACTGTTGGTGGATTTTTAGAAAATCATGAGGAACCAAGAGATAAAGACCAATGTCCTGAAGAGAACATACCAGCATCTTCACTTAACAAAGGAAAGAAACTGATGCATTGCAGAAGCCATGAAGAGGTCAACACTGAACTAAAAGCACAAATAATGAAAGAAATCCGAAAGCCGGGAAGAAGTATGTATAATTAGAGGCAAACCCCATATTTGATATCTGTGTGTGCTAAAAAAAACAAAGTAGATTAATTAAAAGCATATACCTGACTCTAGATCAGTTTTGAACAACATTTGAACTATATAAGATTTGATCTTTATTCAGCCTACAAACACTAAATGTCCTATATCCAAAGCAGGCTGGTGTAGATATGGTAAGTAAGCAGGAGGGACTGAGAGCAGAGCTTGAAGAACAGATACCAAGAACCCATAGTCTTGAGTATTCTCTAGCAGCAACTGGAATTTAATGTAGCAGCAAACCCAAAAAGATGTAGTGACTATCAAATGGTTTCATGTCTGTAGAGTTCCTGACATAGTGTCTACCACTATGTTTAAGGGTTAAACTATGATAGTGAGCAGGGATGTGTTTAGGTCAAAACACTAAAGTTATAAAAGCAGTCTGTGACATGAATATAAAAGAACTTTGGCATAAAATTTCAGTGTTAGGACATCCATTCAAAGATGTTGACAGATTGATAGACCACCTACTATAATGGAACCACCCATGGATGGTTCAAAAGTGGGTAAGACAGTCCTTGCCATTTAGGAGCTTACAATCTGGGGCAGAATTTTAGGCAAAAACTTGAAACTGAACTAGCATTCCAAACCACTTTTTGCCTCCATATGTCCCTCCTCACCATGTTAACGGTAGTTGAGAATTTAAATGATAAGAACGGGATTTTATAAAGGGCTTGCTGGAGTTTTCTCAGTGACAGGACCAAAGCTAGTCATGTACTAAGCTATATGTTTGATATCTTAATGGAAATTTTTACCCCAAATGCTGAGTTTGACAGGTTATTTTATCTTGATTGATATATATGAGATATGTGTGTTAATGAGTGGTAGAATATTTTGGTTTGGTCTAGCATATCTTGATATAGTGAACTACAGTAGAAAAATAGTGAATAAGAGTGCATAGAAAAGCCACTTAATTTTTGTCTTTGCTTCTCTTGTTTTAAGAATATGAAAGAATCTTCACTTTACTGAAGCATGTGCAAGGCAGTTTACAAACAAGACTAATATTTTTACAAAATGTCATTAAAGAAGCATCAAGGTAAATAATCTGTTGCACATTATGAAATGAGTCTCCGGTTGACAGTGCTGTAACAGCATCTGGCTTGCGCTTGTGGTGTTATGCATATGACACAACCATGTGTCATCCTCGTCCCCCTCCTCCTCCTCCTCTTCCTCTGTTTTAGTTTATTGAAAGAAATTCACTTAAAAAACAGCCACACACAAATTCTTTACCAATTATGGGCCTTTTCTCCCTGTAGATTACAGATACTTGCATGATTCTCATTGATCCTACTCTCTGGCTTTTTGGGGTCTTTATATTTTATAGCCTGCAGTTTTTCTCCCTTGTGTATTTGGACTACAGTTAATATTAATTAGTGATTAGAAATAACCTTGGAAGACAATATTTGAATACAGTTCATTTGTACATGGGAAAACGTGTATTTAAGGGGAGCAGAGTTGGACAAATGGGCCTTATTCTGATTGCTTCAGTAGCCCGGGATTATGTGCTTTAGTACAAGGAATGTGGATCAAGATTATAAATGGTAACTATGAAGTGCAATTAAATGGAAAGAGTAGTTATATGAGTTTAGTGAGTAACAAAACATTTTTCTTTGAAGATTTCCTTAGTATTAAAAGAAACCTTAGGGTTATCTCATCTGACCTTCCAAATACACACTCTTAAAGTTCCCCAGTTCCTTCCATGCTACTCATAAAGGCATTTTTAGATAGAGCAATTAAAATTTTTTTTTGAGTGGCTGGAGCATACGCCACTTGGAAGGTTCAAATAAGGCAGTAACTTTTCATGTTACTTGTTTTGAGTTTTGAACCTATTCTTTATGTGACATTCTGTCAGCTCAAACTTCATCATGGATTTAGCTACATTCCTGGTGGCCTGTACTCTACTTCTAACATTTTTTAGAGAGTTGTGTAATATTATGGCAGCTATTCATATTAATTTACAAGCAGAGAAGTGGATATAGATGGGACAGAGTTTTTGATATCCTAAAAAGCATCATCAGTCTTAATAACTTATGTAGACAAATGCAATTTTAGTCTACTATATTAGTGAAGAAAATTTTAAATTGCCACTTGAACTTTGAGTGTTTGCTGTATTATCTTATACTACAGCTGTCAATTATCCTTGATGTGCTAGCTTTCAAACTGTGATAGTAGAATACCAGGGTTTTTAAATGTTCCTATCCAACTGTCATTTCTTCTTCATTATATTCATACTTTGTCCACATTCTTTCAACATACAACTTTTAAAGAGCATAAGAAGCTATTGGAATCATTGCTTAGGGAAACCAATTTTTGTTGGAATATTTGTAACCCTTGTCATTGTTAGGGTTTTTTGTTTTTCTTTTTGGTTGTGGGACAAATATCCAACTTCCATTGTACCTAGGCCTGGATTATTTGTCTTAGGAACAAGCTGTAATTCTTCACTGATAAAATAATTTGCTTATTATCTTCCCGTGGATTTTATATATCATACAGTTGTTCTTTTTCATTTTCATTTTACATTGAAAAATCTTCATAAGGAAAACCCAACACTATTTTAAAAAAAAAAAAGCATTATACTGATCTATATCCATTAAAAAGAAATTGAGAGTGCTATCACTTATTTCTTTATACAGGTTTAAAAAGCGAATGCTAATAGAACAACTGGAGAACTTCTTGGATGAAATTCATCGACGAGCCAATCAGATCAACCATATTAATAGCAATTAAAAGAAAACAGAATGTGGCCACTTATTTCACTATCTTCTCCAAATACAAAGTAAATACAAGACTGTTGTGATCTTGCATTCATTTTTTGACATGCGTTGTTGGCTATTTGAAATACTAAGAGCAAGTCTACAGATCCTTTTTCCATCATTTTACAGTGACCTTTTCTTCATTTTGGTTTATTTTTGTAATGTGAAAAATATCACTCTAAAACACATTTTTATTTAACAAACTAAAAATATTCCTCCAAATCTCTTGCTTGTCATTGACTCTTGCGTGTCAATTTCCCTCAGGTTCTATTTTCTTAAACCAACCTTTAAAATTGTCACCTCTGTTAAGGTTGAACTTTGCCAAAAAAAAAAAAAATAAAAAAGAAGTTACTTTGTAATTTTTGGGGAAAAAAGCACATACATTAAAACTAGGTAATGTTTTGTATATACAGTTATTTTGGATATATTATTGTAAGTTGTACAAATGTATTTTGAAGAATATTTAAGAAAAGCACTTTTGTTATTCCATCAATAAATGCTCTATTTTACTCTTGTGTGGTTTAGGAAATAATCACATTTAAAGTAATCATTTAAAACCATCTTAAGGATAATGGAATTTTAAAGGCCTTGCTTTTTAAGCATTGGAAAAATACACCACTTGAAGCTCATATTTGTTAAACCTAACTGTAATTACCTGTTACATAATCTGCATTGTCTTTTTACTCTATGTTCTTAGATTTTGTTGGCTACACCAACATACTCCCATTTCTGCCTAGATAATAGAAAAGACGGTATCTGTGGCAAATAGGCAGACACTTTAAAAGCTGTTTAAAAAGCAGACATCTTTGACATTATTGGTTTCCTTACTCCCCTTCAATGCCTTTTTCCTTTCTCACTAGGATTGTGGATGGCACTAAGTTGAAGCTGTTAGGGAGTTGTAAGTTTGGGGTACACCACATACTCTGAGATGGCTAGCCTCTAGCAGCTTGATGCCATGCGAAGGGAAGTCCCACAACAAATTGGGAGTTCAAAGGGGATCTCTGTTCTCCTCTGCTTGTTCTTTACACTTAAACTCTCCATTTTGTTTAGAAGCTAAACGGAAAGGAAACATTTACGATGACTTTGCTCATTTTGTGTATTCTCCCTGGAATACCCAGAATAAGGAAAAAACCAACACTATTCATTGTCCACTCTCAGTCCACCATGACCTCTCACGTGTCTTCCCTGAGGACACTGACCCTGTGACCAGACCCACTCACTCACCTTTCATAGATCACTGCTGTGCCTTGTAGTGCTTTTGGGGTAACCAATAGAAAAGAAGGTTAAAATACATTTAGATTAAGAGAGGGCAAAATAAATTTATAAAATTATAGTAAAATTGATGGAATTTTAGTTTCATAATATTTGAAAATCACATACCCTTATCTTTTTACACTTTAGCAGAACATTTTTAAAATTTCAAAGGAATAGCAGAATGCAATTGTAACTTTTTATGAAGAAAAGCATAGATGGAAGTGAAGAACATGCTTGAGATCTCTTAATTTAGTCTAGGGGATTTGAAACACTCCCAATACTGAAGACAAATCCTGTCAAGAAAAAGAAGCATTTAATGTAACGAAATGTCGTATTTTCATATGCAGTTCTTTAAACCTTTTTTACCTCTACAAAATACCTTTAAAGCAGGATATCATTTAATAGATGAAATTGTCAAGGTAATTACCTGCAGTCACTGCTAAATTCAGGAGCTACACAAAACCCAGAATATATTGTCTGGTCTTAATTGTCATAAATTATGTATATTTAGATTCTGAGATTAGTAGAAGGGATTACAAGTCATTCAGATAAAAGTTCATACTTAACAAGAATATTTAGGAGAGGGATTCAGTCTTTTACAATGTTTAGCAGCTTTCCTTATCAGGAAGTTATTTCCATTTCACAGATTACTCATGAGGTGATAATCCTTTAAGCCCCTCCCCTTGATTACATCTGGGGGCCGAACCCTAGAGGGAGTTGGGAAGAGCAGTGTGTTCAGTCTCCTCTTTCTGTCCTTAATCTCTCTGTCGCCATACTCGATAATCACATCCAAAACCTAGTCATAAGGTTTGAAGCTAATCAAAACTGAAGCTTACTATCCCATCTCGACGGTTTTCTTACATTTTAAGAAACTGGGCATATTAGTTAAATTAGTCAAATACTATAGAATTCTTGTAAGCAAAGGGGGGTTATATTTGAGGGGGAATATCCTGTCTTTTTAGGCCCTTTAGGGCACTGGGTGACTTTAGGCTGGACAAATGATATTCTCTACCTTGAGATAAAGATCGTTTTTCTTAATGTTCCCATTTATGTCCCATTTGTCAATAGATTCATTATTTGCCCTTATCAGTAAGATTTGTCAATTAGGTGCACTGAAGGCTGAGACTGATTTCTATCTCTTCGACACCCCCTCACCAGAAGAGTAGCCACTTTGCCTTGCGTGGTGTGGGCAAGTACCTCCCAGAAAGAGGTAAATAAATTCACGAAGACTATGTTCAGATGTGCGGCAGCGGCGGATTACGGAACTGGTTTTGGATTAGCCTTTTATTTTCATTGTGTTTACTGAGGCAGTTTTGAAAACTCCTGTCATTGAAACAGTGGTGTCCTTTACTAGTTCATAGATTTTACGTCATTGTTACGCAGTTGAATTCCAAAAGAGAAATCGTTCTCTTTTAACTGTCATCAACCTTTATTGGCTATCTGCTTTTGACAATGACCTTTCTATTCACATTTAGTCCTGTCTGTTTCTTGAGGGAGTAGACCCTGTCACTTTTTTCATCTTTCATTTTTTGGACATGTATCCTTTCTAAGAGAGGAGTTCTCTGTTGCCTGTTCTGAGTGATAAGTGACAATTTCATCTAATAAACATGGGGGTGGAAAAATCAAGGTGAAATCCTAGGAGGATATATTCTGTTGATGGACTTTTTCTCCCCAAATAATCCCCCAATAGATTATTTCCTAGTGAATGATTATCTTCATTCTTTTTGTCACAAAAGTGTTCCTTTGATTTCTAGCACAAGTTACCGCAGTATGCAAATGATTCTCAGATAAAATGATGTTGACAGTATTTCCTTAACAATTGTGTAAAACCTATGCGTAATTTTCATTATTCTAACTTTTGACTTTTTTTCTCTCCATAAATAAAAATAATGCCTGATGTTTAGTTAAAGTAGATCCACTTTTGCTTGATTTTGTTAGTCTTGTTCCATCCTATTTCTTTTTAACACATTGTTTCAACTTGCCAACAACTCTTTACTGAGAATCTCATTTCCTACCTAGGCTGATAAATAATTGTCAGGGGGGAGGGGGAAACACTGAGAGAAATAATTTGAATCCTTTTTCAAGGCTGAAGCTGAAAGGACCTCTGCTTGTCCTTCTGATGTGCTGAGGCTTTGCCTGTTCTGTACCGTTTCTGGCATAAGATGAAGTCGCATTGTGGAATTAAGATGTACTTGGGCAAACACTTGCTTTTTGTGTAACTTCACGCTTGCGAAAGATCAACAGAGAAACTGTCGAAACCCAGATACATTCACTAGAATACCAGAGTTGCGGAGTCAGAAGGCTCCTTGGATACACTAGTGTCCTGAAGGAACTATCTTTTGTCCTGTGGGGATGAGAAAGTGAGGCAACAAATGGGGGTGGGTGGGTAGTCAAGATGAATCACTTATATTACTTTCATGATCTTTCTAAGTCTTCCCCAGAAGTAGAAACCTCAATTTTTAAAAATCCACGTCCACTAAAAATGTGCTGAAAAGCCAAAAACAACACGGAGGATATGAGCTTCTTTTGTAGTTAGGAAATGTGTTCCCCTTTCTCAGGATCCACCACAGGAAACTGGGATGCTTCTGAAGCCCCATAGAAACTAGTTAGAAGGAATGCTTATTTAGGCTGCAGTGGACAAATGGGCGCTTGTTGCTAGAGAGATGCTGATAAATATTTAATGTATCTGAATCCTGTCAGGAAATACTGTCATACCTGTGTTGGGTTCTCTCAGGAAAAAGAAGAATGGCCGATCTGCTTTAAAAAAAGGAATTCGAGACCTTTTCAGTAACAACAGAGCTGCAGGAGAGAAAGAATAGGAGACTACTGCATTTTTTATTCATTTGAGGGAAGTCATTATTAAAATTGGATATGAAGTCAGTTATAGTTCTTGATTTCTGAAGAAATCAAAACAACCTAATGTATTTGCTTAGTGTTACGATGGGGTACAAATGGGAAAATTAAAGAGAAAAGATGCCACTTAGCAACCCTGTGTCCCATTTTCAAAATGTTCCATGGAATAAATTCCTTACTGAAGGTAATTTTCAGAATGACTTCATTCCTTGTTTATGGGAATGAAGGTACAAACCCTTTTTAAACTGGATTTTTCTTCTCTCATCGTTTTTCAAACTCTGCGTTAATCTTTCTTTTTAAAAACTGCCACACCACATCTGGACTTGGGGTTTTGCATGGGAAGGCTTAGAAATGAGAAGATTGAACTGGATAAACCTAACAAAGGCATAGAAGGACAAGAGGTCCGACAGCACCGCTGACCCCTTTAGGAACATACCGGTGGCTGTAGATGCCGTGCTGCCTTCCTCGGAAACCTCAATCTTGGCTTTGTGGATTGCTTCAGAAACATAAAAGCCATCTTGGCCTAGTCCCAAGAAATAAAAAGGCGAATTGCTTATTTCCATGTTTAACACATTTAGCTTAAGGATTTGAGTGTACTTTTTAAAGAACGTACTTAATGAAAATCTCTCATTCTGCTTACTATAGCTAGGCGTAGATTTGTTTGGAAAATTCTTAAGATGCAATATATTATGTAACTTTCAAAACCTCAGATTTGGTGAATTTAATAAATACCCCGTCCCAAATTAATATTTAGAGCTGTGCCCTGTTTATTCAATAGTTAATTTTCCCCAAGTAATTTCTAGTTAATAATGAAATCCTCAGCCAGTATTTTCGCCAGAGTGTGTGTTAAAAGGCAGATTCTGGAGTCCAAGAGTATTTTTCAGCTAGTTTCTGAGATGATTTCCCTTGAACACTTTCTTGAACTGCCTTTTCAGAGCCATTTTTAAATGACAGTGACAGGTTTGTACTATGGGCCTTAAAACGCGTAGCTCAGTGTATTAAAACTGTGTCTCAAGCTGCATACATTGAGGTGTATCAGTTATGCTATTAACTTGCCGCATGGGCTAGAATCTGCAAAGATAATGAGAGGTCAGAACTATAATAGTTGTGTGCTAACAACTTCTAAGATAGAAGCTTAGCAAACAGGAGTATGAGCAATTAAGTTAGAGGAATTGACAGATTTTTGTAATTTAACCATGAATCATTTTTAAACAGCTCTCCACATTGAAATGGTCCTTGATGATGTAATAATGAAGGACAGTGAGAATCATCCAAACTAGAAGAAAGGTTATACCAAACCTTTCATTTTCACAACGAAGTCTAAGTGATCTGAAGTCACACACTTGAAAAGAAGTAGAAATTGGGCATTTGCAGGTTTTCTGACTGTGCAGCACCCATTTCCACCCACTCCACACAAACGATACCACCTTGCAAAAAGTGTATTCTAGTCAACTCTTGCCTACCACTGGGAAGGGGTCTGTGGCATGAGCCTTAAAATAGTCATTTCAATATACGTGTTGTATTTGGAGAGAGCTTTGTTTCATCTTAGACTAATTAATTGTTTTGCATTTTTCATGCACATACAAGGAGACGCAAATGAATGTCGTGAGAGACTAAAACCAGCTGAGTATAGGATACGCAGCAGTTCATCCATCTTCTAAATAAGGTGTACACAGGAAATTGTGAGTTGGCTGATTTTGTTGTAAGAAGCAGTTATTTTCTAGCATCATTGAAGGGGACCAGACAAGGGCCAGAGGAAGGGAAAAATCAATGGAAACATTGATCTGGTATCACTTGTCCTAAAACCAGTGAAGAATCTGATTTATTTTAGCAGTTGGTCTCTAGATCTGTAGGATCTTTTAGAAAATAAATTTCTCTCTAATAGTCTCTCTCACTCATTCATTGAGCAAACTAAAATGCAGTGTCAGAATTAGAATTTTGTGGATAAAAATATGGTTCTTCGATGGTCATGAGGTTTCAGTAATCTGTGATTTCATTACTATGGTATGGTGTCTGAACATGTAAAAGAAGTGTTAATGAAGTCAGCAGAAGTTCACTATGAAACTCTATCAGCTAAAATATAGTAAATGTGGTTGTGTTAGAGGCCAGGCACTTTGACACAGTGTGAAAAATGGGGCCAATTGGTATGAATGAGTCTTTGCTTAGGCTTGGCTATTAAAAGTTCCTGATACTGTAGTCAAGGAGCTTCATTTAAATAGCTTTTCTCCATCACACTACAGGCGTGGTCCAATAATTGACAGTTACATATTCGCACAATTCTTGCTCCAACATCCACACCTCTCTTAAATTATATCTCTGGTAAGATTTAATATTTCAGATGACCAACATTTGTGCTCAAAATGAATTCATCTATAGGTTTGCAGTTTTCTTCTTGCTTGATCTTGTATCACAGATCCCTATTTTCTTGCTTTTGTCAAGTAGCTATTGAAGTGTTATGCAACTAATGAAGTCGGCCTAGAAGAACCCAAGTACGGAGGGATCCTCCTTACTTTGGGCTCATCTTCTCCTCCATTGTTGGCAGTTGCTTCGTGCCATTGAGGGTCATACAACTGTTTTCCCCAAATTTGTTCCCACGATGAATTAAAATGGGAAATGCAGGTTGAATAGTTTTGTGCTTTTGTTTTTAGTAGTGGACTTCCTAGAGTTGCTTATTTGCTAATGTTTGTACTGAATCTCTGCAGGAGCACTTTAAATTGTAGTGTTAACAATAGAATGACCCGCACCATTCCCTGTCTCTAAATTGACCAGATTAACATTCTGGGAAACTGTAGCCCACTATAAACCCCCTTGCCCCTATATTACATTTCAATATCCACAGCAAAGTAGTAAGATTCTTCCTACCCTTCTTCCTGGTATACTCTCCAATCTTCCATAATATTGTCAAGTGTTTACGTCAACCTTTCTTTTTAGAATATTAGCTTCTAGAAGGCAGAAGCTATTTTATGAATTTTAAACTATCTTTACTTCACCTAACTAACGTAATAATGCTTGGTACATTTATGTGTTCAGTAAATGTGGGATGAATGAATAATAGACACTTCTCATGTTGTGCATTTGTTTCATTTCCCCCATAAAACAGCTGTCTTTATGTTCTTTAGTCTGATTTCACTTGTAAGGAAATGTTGGTTGATTTGATGTCTATAAAGTCACAGGGGCACAGTACAGAATGATAGGTCTTTGACAAGTTTCACCCAAATGATTGTTTCAGTGCCTCTTTCCCCTTTGTTAGTAGAGACCTTCATTCTTTGTGTGTGCTTGACCACAGTCTCAAAAGGTTTAGGAGTCTTCATAATGACGTTGTGTAAGCACAAGATTTGCAAAACATAAACCAGTGTCCCAAAATTTGATCCGCAGCTTCTCATGATGCAGGATAAACCTCATTTGCTGTGTCATTTGCCTTTCCAAGTATATTACTTTATTATTGATGAATTTAGTGGCTTTAAAAAAGTTATTGCCAGAATTTCCTTCTAGTTTATCTCTCTCCTCTTTATATCACTTAGTTGTAAAATATGTAAAATATCACATAGCACCCGGCCCACGATATAGAGAGAGATTGCTAAAAAGAATCTGAAATGGCCCCTGAAGCCAGGCTGTGGTTTGTTGCTTTCTCTATCCTTCTCCTCTCGTCCACTCCTCCTGCCTCCCTAGCTTTATTGGATTATAACTGATATAACATTGTGTAAGTTTAAGGTGCACACTGTGATGATTTGATATATGTATATATTGCAAAATGATTACCACAATTAGATTAATTAACACATCCATTGCCTCACAGAGTTACAATTTTTTCATGTATATTAAATTGTAAGCTCTATTGTCTTTGCAACTTTCAAATATACAGTGCAGTATTGTCGACTATAGTCACCATGCTGCACATTATGTCCCTAGAACATGTAACTGGAAGTTTGCACCCTTTGACCACCTTCACCCAACTCCCCAACTCTCCCCATTTCTTGCCACTGGCAACCATCAAACTCTGTGTTTCTATGACGTTTGATTTTTTTTTAGGTTCCACGTGTGAGATTTTACAGTATTTGTCTTTCTGTATGACTTATTTCACTTAGCATAATGCCCTCAAGGTTTTTCTTGCCAGTTGTGAGATTTCCTTCCTTTTTATGGCTAAATAATATTCCATATATATATATGTATGTGTATATATATATGTATATAAATATATATATATGTATATATACACCACAGCTTCTTTATCCATTCATTTGCTGATGGACACTTAGATTTTTTTTTTTCTGTATCTTGGCTATTGCAAATAATGCTGCTGTGAACATGGGGGTTCAGTTATCTCTTTGATAGTGATTTAATTTCCTTTGAATACACACTCAGAAGTAGAATTGCTGGATCATGTGGTAGTTCTATTTTTATTTTTTGAGGAATCTCCATAGTGCTTTCCATAGTGGTTGGACTGATTTAAATTCCTGTCAACAGTGTACAAAGTTCCTTTTCTCCACATCCTTGCCAGCATTTGTTATTTCTTGCCATTTGGATAATAGCCATTCTAACATCTAACATTCTAACATCTAATATTCTAACAGATATAAGGTGATATGTCACTATAGCTTTGATTTGCATTTCCCCAATGATTAGCAATATTCATGATATTTTTGTGTGTCTATTGACTTTTGAATAATCTTATTGGGGAAAATGTTTATTTGGATACTCTGTCTACTTAAAAATCAGATTATTGTTATTTACAAGTTGTGTGAGTTCCTTACGTATATTTTGGATATTAATCCTCTAGATATGTGATTCAGAAATATTTTCTCCTATTCTGTAGGTTGCCTTTTCATTTTAATTGTTTCTTTTGCTATGAAGATGCTTTTAGTTTGATGTAGTCCCACTTGCTTACTTTTGCTTTTGCTGCTTATACTTTTGGTGTCAGATCCAAAAACTCATTGCCAACACCAATTTCAAGGAGTCTTTCTCCCATGTGTTCTTCTAGGAGTTTTATGGTTTCAGACATTTAAGTCTTTAATCCATTTTGAGTTAATTTTTGTGAACGTTACCAAACAGAGGTCCAGTTTTATTCTTTTGCATCTGAATATCCAGTTTTCCCAGCACCATTTATTGAAAAGACTATATTTTCCCCATTGAGAATTTTTGGCTTCCTTGTCAAATATTAGTCGACTGTATATACATGGATTTAGTTCTGAGGTCTTGATTCTGTCCCATTTCTTTATGTGTCTGTTTTTATGCCAGTACCATACTGTTTTGGTTACTATAGATTTGTAATACCATTTGAACTCAGGAAGTGTGATTCCCTTTAGTTTTGTTTTTTCTCAGGATTGCTTTGGCTATTTGGGGACTTTTTTGTTTCCATACAAATTTTAGAGCGTTTTTTTTTTTTCTGTTTCTGTGGAAAATGTCATTGGCATTTTGATATGCAGTGAATTGAATCTGAGGATTGATTTGGGTAGTATAGAAACTTTAACTATTAATTTTTCTAATCCATGAACACAGGATATTTTTCCATTTATTTTTATATTTTTCAATTTCTTTCATTAATATGCTGTAGTTTTCAATGTAGAGATAGGCTGACTTCCTTGGTTAAATTTATTTCTAAGTATTTCAATGTTTCTGATGCAACTGTAAATGAAATGGAATTGTTTTCTTTATTTCTTTTTCAGATACTTCATTGTTAGTGTAAAAAACACAACTAATATTTGCATGTTCATTTTATATCCTGCAACTTTACCGAATTCATTGATTTGCTATAATTATGTACCATTATTACAATGTTAGAGAATCTGATTTTGACTAGAGATTCACCATTACCAATAATTTTTACATATTCATACATTTTTACAATATTAATTAGAATCCTTCTATTTCAGCTTGAAGGATGTCCTTTAGCATATCTTGTAAGGCAGGTCTAGTGGTGACAAACTTCCTTAGTTTTTGTTGGTTTGGAAAACTTTTAGCTTTGCTTCACTTGTGAAGGACAACATTGCCAGATATAGTACTATTGGTTGACAGGGTTTTGGGGTTTTTTTTGTTGTTGTTTTTGTTTTTCAAAATTTTGTGCGTGCCATTCCACTATATCCAGGCCTATAGTTTCTGTTGAGAAATCCATTGATCATCTTATGTGGGTTCTCTTGTATGTAACTTGTTTCTTCTCTCCTGCTGCTTTTAAAATTCTTTGTCTTTGACTTATGACAATTTAATTATGTGTCTTGGTGTAGACTTTTTTTGGGTTCAACCTATTGGGATTCCTTGGGCATTATGAATCTGGAACCCCATTTCTCTCCCCAATTTGGAAAGTTTTCAGCCATTATTGCTTTAAGTAGACTTTCTTTCTTTTTTACCCCTCATGTTTTGGGATTCCCTTTATGAGTATATTTTTTCTTCCGTGGTGTCCCCAGTTCCCACAGGCTTTCTTCTTTCATTCTTTTTTTCTTTTTGCTCTTCTGACTAGATACTTTCAAATTACTTATCTTCTAGTTCATTGATTCTTTCCTCTGCTCAGCAGAGTCCGTTGTCAAAGCTCTTTTTCTCATTTTTCATAATTCTTGCTTCTTTGTATTGGTATCTGTGCATTTAAGTAAGTGGTCTCCTTTTCCAGGCTTTACAGGTTTGCTTTGGCAAGTAAAGACTTTTACCAATTAACTGATAACATTTGTGGGTAGTGGAGCTTCCTATCAGGATCTCTGTTGGAGAATCCTCTCCATGTGCTCTGAGTTTGCCGTGGGGTGCTGCTGGTTGGGTAAGACTGCTGGCTGGGTTCTGTAGTCAAGCAGGTCTGCTGGGTGGGCTCCCTGTTTCAGTGGGGCTTCTGGCTATGCCCCACTGTCAGGTTGAGCCAGTAGCCCTACAATCAACTCTGGTTAAATGAGGTTGTAGGCTGTGTTCCCTGACTGGTTGGACACCATGACTGGGTAGTAATGGAATGGACTCCATCATCCTTCTTGGTCAAATGGAGTCTCACACTGTGATTCCCAAATGGATGGTGCTGTTGGCTGGGCTCCATGTTTTGGTGGGGTTGCCAACTGTGCCCTGAAGATGAGTGGGGATGTGGACTGGGCTCTGTGACTTGGGGGCTCTGTGGGCTGGGCTGAAAGGCTGCCCAAGATCATTTCTTCAGGCTCTTTGATTTTTTGGGGTAGGGGATATGCTCAACAGTTGGGTGGGGCTGCTGGCCAGGATCTCTGCCCAAGCACAGCTGTAGGATGGGCTTCTCAGCTATGTGAGTTCTCTGGTCAGACTTCCTCAATGGGTGAGACTTGAGATTACACTTAGGCATTGGTTAGGATTGTGAATTTGCTTTTCTTCAAGGTAGAGTGGTAGTATGGTCCATTGACTAGGTAGGATAGTCCACTGACTGCAGAATCAGAATTGCCAACCAAGCTCTCTAGCCAGATGGGGCAGGCTGGTTTTGTAAGTGGCATTGCTGCTATCTGGGGTCTTGGCTACAGGCAGGAACATGGTCTGCCAAGGTTTGAGAGCTGGTTAATGTAAGCCTTGCCCTCCTGCCCCCATCTCTATCTGATCCTTAGTTATCCCCAGGAGGCAAGATCTGAATAAACCTTCTAGGAAGTGTCCTACAACACTGGAAGAGTTGGGTGTCCACCTTGGCTCTCTTTTCTCACAGAAGAAACTGTAGTAGACCTGGAAGGGCCCTCTTGGTGCAGTGCTGTGTCAGCCCGGAGGAGGGGTGATGCAGTTCAAGTGTAGCTGCTCCTCTTACCTTTCTCATATGGTCTTCTCAGTCATAGTTCAGAGGGGTGCTCAGCTTCACATCTGGGAGCTGGGGTTTTCACACTGGTGACTAGTCTATCGATAGTTGTTAGTTGGTCTTCTTGGGAGGGGAACTGAAGTTGAGAATATGTCTCACAATCATGATGACCTATTGCAGTGCTGACTGGTCATCTGGTGTGGCATAAGTTCACTTTAGTATGCAACCAAACAACTCTGTGTGCTTAGATTGGAAACTACTCATTTGTAAAAGTCAAGAATAAGATAGTTTCTTCAAAGTTTTAAGTTTGTGCAAAAGAAGTATTTCTTGGATTAGGAAGCCTGGGTTTGTATTGAAGCCTGCTGATCCTTCTGATTACTCAAGAAGTATATCTCTAGCTGGTATCTTTAGTGTGGGTGAAACTGAAATTACTCTTAAAAGCTTTATAACATGTAGTATCAAGGATGTCCGAGGAGAAAAATTATAGCCTGGGCTCAGTTGGGCCTTAAGATGATATTGAACAAGTTTTTTTCAGGCAGAAAAGAAGAATTAGATCCCATGAAGGAAGAGATAGATGAGTAGTGACTTTTAAATGGGGAAGGAGGACTTGAGTAAAGTAATTCTGGACACTGGAGCCAAATAGAGAGAAAAGGCCAAATGTTCCCTGTAGTTTGAGCTTCTGTCTATAGAACAAACTACTTGGCACCCTCTTGTTAATTGTGAGAAGGGAGACCAGCATTTTCTGATGACTTATTTTCTGACAAGCTCTCTGATGATAGTTTGCTATATGTTGAAGAATTTTATTTCTATAAGTAAGATATGAGATGGGTGGTAATTACCTCATTTTAGGAATGATGAAACTATTTGTTAGACAGTTTCAGTCACCATTTCTCTACAATCAGTCAACAGCACACTTAAGCATATAAGTGACTAGTGTCTTGATTATGTTTAAAGAAGGGCATTGGAAAGCAATACTTTAGTTGGTAAATTTTATCTGTAAAGGTCAAGATATTAAATAGTTTAGCAATTGTAGGCCATATGGTGTTCGTTGCAACTGCCTTATTCTGCATTGTAACAGGAATACAGTCATAGATGATTTGTAAATAAACAGGAGTGGCTATGTTTCATTAAAACTTTATGAAAACAGGGATGGACCATTATTTGGTGATATATCTTGTTAGAGGAACAAAACTTTACGGGAGAAGATGAGGCTGATGTGTTTTATCATGTAAGAAATATGAATTCAAGCTTCACACTTGGCACATGCTAATGGCTCAATAATTATTTAACAACTTAAATCCATGAGCCTGTATTTCTGCTGGTTTGAACAAATATACATAGACCTTAACTGCATTATTGAAAAGGTACCAAAAAATGTTCTTTCTAAGCTAGGTTGCTTGTTACATCTTGTCAGGAGAGCTCATGGGCCTTGGAAGTCTTTGCCAGTGGGAGAGCTGATGTGGGTTAAGATCAGTCCTGTTTGAAGACACAGGATTAATGGCATTTTGAGATGTACCTCCAGGACATCAAGGCAGAGAAATTAAGAGCTCTGAAGGAACAATCAATGTCATAGTGATTAACTGAATGTAGTGTTGTAGAAGAAGAGGTAAAAATGGCCCCAGAATTTTGAACTAGAATGATCAAATGAAGAATAGTATAATCATCAACAACAGGAATGCTGTAGCTGAACTCTGGAGTCACAAGAAGACATTGTGATTGCATTTTGTACATTATTAAAGATAGAGCACATGGAAGTTCTTAATCCCTTCCTCCTTCCTTGACTTCTGATTCTGTCACTCTACTGTTCCTCTTTACCCTACATGTCAGATTATGCCTGCATCACCATGGAAACTTTTTGGTTGAATCATTCAACCAAGTCAACAACATTCATTGCATATCCACTGTGTGCCAAGCATTGTTAGGGGCACTGTGCCCAAACTTGACTATTGCTTTGCTTATTTCTTTGCATGTTTAGGTAATGAGTACACAGCTGGTGGGTCTTAAACATTCTAGAATAGATCCTTCCTCCTGTGCTTTATTTGATAAGTAACTGCCATTTAGTCTGTCTGGTCACATATAAAGCACAAGCCAAGACTGCATTTGTGGACCAAATTCCTGTGTGTATGTGTGTGTGTGATTGCTTAAGAAAGAAGGTTTTGAGTGATGCTTTAGAAAACTCTGTGTTAGGAGGTTGTAGCATTTAAAATGGAGATTCTGAATCTCATCAGGGAAAGAAAGCATCAAGGTCAATGAAGATGCCTGTGAAGATTCATCTTCATACAGATAACTTATTAGTATCCAGAGCAGAAACAAACCTGAACCTTTGGAGTTAGAAATAGTTTATCTGTTGGATTCTGAGAGGATTCTGGAACATAAGGTTTTGGCATTCCATTCTTTTTAAATATTTGACGTAAGTTTTCTGTCATATTATAAAGCCAATACAGCTACTATTGATTAGTAGTAGTGTGTCCACTAGGGGCAAATAAATTTAATATGGCCTTTGGGAAGGAGAACATTTTAAGGCAAGGTTACAGGTACCTGAGTAATTTGAAGAAAGGGAGTTGGATGGTAGAGGGAAACTTTCAAGGTTAGTTTATTTCAAGAAGCCAGAAGCGATACAAGGAGGGAGTGACAGGCAGGAGGTGGAAACAGAGCGACTGGGAGGCTGGCATAACAGTGCAAGGTCAGAATGAAGACCTCTGTTGTTGAACCACCATCGCTGGCAGGTTCCTAGTCATGAGAGGCAGAGGGAGGGTGAGTTGTATTGTGTTTTCTGGCCACTGACCTCGCCCTGAAGGTGGTCTCCCAAAACGGCCTTTAAAGATTTCAAGAAACACTCCTCCCTCACAAAGTCAACCCAAATTTGACTGTTCTCTGAAGCAACATATTTTTTGTGATTATCTTAGTAAACTTTTATTGTAAAATATTTATAACATCAACTTTGCCGTTTTAACCATTTCTAAGTGTACAATTCAGTGGCATTAATTATATTTACCATATTGTGCAATGGTAACTGCTATATAGTTACAAAACATTTCCATCACTCCAAATAGAAACTCTAACATTTTTATATAAAGCAAAACTCTTTCTTTATCCTTTTAAAACTGTTAATTCTGACGGTACGATTGAAGCTTCTGTAGATGAAAATCCCTTAATCAAAGTATGACAGAGGTGCCCCAAGCACAATGCCAAAAAGCTTGAAAGAAGAAATGTTACCTGAAATTCCTTTCAAGTTAGCTTTGAGTGGATCAAAAAGATCGGTGACTCCCCAAGAATTTAAAATGCTTTTTAAATTGAAATGATTTTGGATCTTGAATCTAAAAAAAACAAAAGCAGACCATCAACTTTCATTTAAAAATCTCATTCAAAATATTTTCATGCACATCATGACTGCCAGGCTCCCTAACTTGGAAGGTGGATCTCCAGGCTGATTCCAGCTTTGTATTCATATCTGCCTCTCATAAACCCTACACACTGACTAGTCTGACCACACAGGGCTGTCTCCCACCTCTGTATCTTTGCTGTTCTTTCCAGGTCTTCCCCATGTCCTTTGAGTGCCTTTGAGTTACTACCCTTTCCTCCAAGTTCAATTCAATTATAATGCCCTCCTCTCCTCTCCAGCTGTTTTGTGTACTTTGGTCCTGAAAGCCCCATTAATACTTTGTATGTTCTGCTCTTTTGATGTATAGAACATTCTGCTTCCTATTACTGTTATCTGTGAGAGTGTAAATGACTTGAGAAGAGAGGCTATTCCAGTCATGTTTTTTTTTTCCTAATAGTAACTAATCTTTAATGGGTGCTTACCATATGCCAGACACCATGCCAAGTATTTTATGTGGATTGTCTAATTTCATCTTCACATAACTTTGTTATTATTATCCTCATTTTGCAGGTGAGAACTGAAGCCTAAAAAGATTAAGACACTTGCCCAAGATGACATAATGAATAAGTGGTGGAGTTCAAGTCAAAGCAAGGCTGTCTGAGTGCACAGCCTGGGTCCTTGGCATCCATACTTTGCTACCTCGCATCTCCTGCGGCATCTCACAGTAGGTGCAGAAAAGAAGTTGTTGACTAATCAACAATTAATGGGGTGTTTCATTTAATAATATTTATATTTGGTAAGATATATTTTTGTGTTTGCTGTGTGCAGTGTGTGTCTTTGACGCACAGGAGGGAAGGAATGCAAGTTAAAGCTTTGGTTTTCCTAATAAGTCCTGAGAGCAAGAAGAATCAACATACCAACTTTGTAATATTTCTCCAAAGGCAAGGCATTTCCAATTTTACTGTTGAAGGAGGCTTTAAAAGGATTGTTTACATTATTTTTCTTTGAAAATAAAAATGTTGGAAATGCAATTTAGATGGTCTTTTTCTATAAACTATCCAGAACTTGTACAAGAGTAAAAATACTGGACAAGCCCATTTAATAGCAAAGGTTTTCATTGCTATCCAAGACAATGTGACCAATATTTTAAACAGAAGTATCAGATTTTCTCATAAATATATATTTTGGATCTTTAGAATGGTTTCTCAAAAAGATACATATGCTTTCTCCAACTATGCTGACATTCTCAAAAATATTTTGCATTACCTCTTCTGAAGTTTTCTTAAGTGCTTAAAACACATCCTTTTTGAAAACTCTTAATGCTTAAACACAGTGGTTAAGAGCATGAACTTGAGAGGTCAGTGCCAGGGTCTGAATCCCAGCTCAGCTTCTTACTAGCTGAATGACCTGGGGCAAGTTACTTTACCTCTCTTTGCCTCAGTTTCCTCATTTGTGAAATGAGCATAATAGTAGTGCTTAGTTCTTAGCTTCGTGAAGATTAAGTGAAATAATTCTTGTAGAGTGCTCAGAAAAATACCCAGTACAGCGCATGCACTTAAATGTTACCATTGTGGTTTTAGTGTTTCTCAGGGACATTAAGAAAAAGCTAAGGGATATTTGAAGCCAAATATGTGATTATGGTAGTTGATAAAACTGAGCACTATCATTTTTAGTAACTAAAGGTAATAGTATAAGTGAGGTATGACCATAAAAGGTGAGAGTAATGAGAGTTTATTTATTTTGAGAAAGAGAGACAGAGAGAGTGCACAAGTGGGGAGGGGCAGAGAGAGAGAGAGGGAGAGAATCCCAACCAGAATCTGTGACCAGCTCAGAGCCCGACATGGGGCTTAAACCCATGAATTGTGAGATCATGACCTGAGCCAAAATCAAGAGAGAGATGCTCAACCAACTGAGCCATCCAGGTGCCCAACTTTTTTTCTTATATGGCTATGAAGGCCATCCCAGAAGAAATATTTTGAGTAGAAAAATTGCCCTTTACCAAAACCAGACAATGATATCATGAGAAAAGAAAACTAGACTAATATCCCTTAGAGATGCAAAATCCTCAACAAATACTAGCAAACTGAATCCAGCAACATACACAAGTGAGATTTATCCCAGGAATGCAAGATGGCTTTAATATATGAAAGTCAATGTCAAACACCATATTAACAGAATAAAGGACAAAGGCCACATGATGATCTCAATAAATGCAGAAAAGCATGTGAAAAAAATCCAACACCCTTTCATGAAAACAAAAATCACTCAATAATCTCGGGATGGAAGGAAATGTTTCAACTTTAAAAAGGGTCTCCATGGAAAACCCACAGCTAGAATCATGCTGAATGGTAATGGTAAAAGACCGAATGCTTTCCTCCTACGATCAGGAACAAGACCAGGATGTCCACCACTTCTGTTTGACATTGCACTGAAAAGTGTGCAGAGCAATTATGCAAGAAAAAGAAATAAAAAATAAAATGCATCCAGATTAGAAAGGAAAAATTAAACCTATTTCTATTCACAGATGACTTGGTCTTGTATATAGAAAATCTTAAGGAATATGTACTCACAGAGAAAAAGCTATTAGAACTAATAAATGAGTTTGTCAAAGTGGCAGGATATGAGATCAGGGTACAAAAATCAATGGTGTTTTTTTTATATTAGCAATGAACACTCTGCAAATAAAATCTCATTTATAATAGCATCAAAAGGAATAAAATACTTCAAATTTTAACAAAAGAAATGCAAAACTTGCATACTGAAAACTAAAAAACATAACTGAAAGAAACTGAAGAAAAGATCCAATAAAGAGAAAAACATTTTGTGTTTACAGATTGGAATAGCTAATATTGTTAGAAAGGAATATTCCTAAACTGATGTACAGAGTAAATGCAATCATCATCAAAATCCCAGCCACCTTTTTGGCAGAAACTGATAAGCTGGTCCTAAAGTTCATATGAAAATGTATGGGACCCAGAATAGCCAAAACAATCTTTTTTTTTTATAATAGTTTATTGTCAAATTAGTTTCCATATAGCACCTAGTGCTTCTCCCCACAAGTGCCCCCCACCATGACCATCACCCTCTCCCC